>NW_027429174.1:0-3236 GCF_044706935.1 Curcuma longa | reverse complement strand
ATAATGACATCTACCCATATGCTACGTGCCGTACCAATTAGAATCGCAAAAAGAGAACTCTACTGCGATCTGATAGTACTAGACATGCAAGATTTTGATGTCATATTGGGTATGGATTTCCTGAGCAAATACGGTGCTTCTATCGAGTGCCGTAAACGCAGAGTGGTATTCCAGCCTGAAGCGGAGTCTGTGTTTGAATTTATTGGAGAGCCAAAGAGGAGAACTGGAAAATTCTTATCGGCACTACAAGCACATAAGATGTTAAGCAAGGGACACACTGGTTTTCTCGCTTATGTGGTTGATACAACTCAAGCTAAGGAGCAGAAGCTGGAGGACGTCAGAGTTGTATGGGATTATCCAGATGTGTTTCCGGATGAGCTACCCGGATTAGCCCCGGATAGGGAAATTGAATTTGGGATCGAACTGGTTCCTGGTACTAATCCGATCTCAAAGGCACCCTATCGTATGGCACCTGCGGAATTGAAGGAACTTCAAGTTCAATTACAAGAGTTACTTGATAAGGGTTTTATTCGCCCTAGTCATTCCCCATGGGGAGCTCCGGTACTATTTGTAGAAGGTTTACATGTTCTTGGAAGAATCTTCGGATTTTATCCCGGGTGAACATGAACCCGATCCCTTGACCTACGATGAAGCACTTCAAGACAAAGATGCAGATTCTTGCCATAAGGCAATGAAATCACTACAAGTCTGGGAACTTGTAAAACTGCATTCTGCGACGAATTTTACTTTTCTTTAAAAAATTCGTTGCAAAATTGGTTTGCGACGAATTTGACGACGAATTTAAATTTGTCGCAATTAGGTCATCGTAAAATGCTCTGACGAAAAATCTAATTTCGTCGCACAATTCTGCAACGAATTTTTAAATTCGTCGCAGAATTCGTCGCCAATTGGCGACGAACTTATTCGTCGCAAATTGGCGACGAATTCGAATTCGTCGCCAATTGGCGACGATTTTGGTTTGTCGCAAATTGGCGACGAATTTATATTTGTCGCCAATTGGCGACGAATAAGTTCGTCGCCAATTGGCGACGAATTTATATCATCGCCAATTGGCAACGAATTCTAATTCGTCGCCAATTGGCAACGAATTCTAATTCGTCGCCAATTGACAACGAATATAAATTCGTCGCCAATTGGCAACGAATTCTGCGACGAATTTAAAAATTTATCGCAAAACTTAACTTACGATAGAATTGCGACGAGCCTATTTTCGTCGCAAAATTCGTTGCAAATTTGCGACGAAAATGATTTTCGTTGCAAATTTCGTCGCCGAGTAAAAAATTTTTTCTAATGATCATTTTATTTATTGGTTATCCTGTATATACATTTACATATCGATCTAATCAGATCGATTTATAACATACAAACCTGTCATATACAATCCATAACAACATATATAAACATCCATATATAACAACACATAAATAACAAACAATACATATCAACATCCATACAAAAATACAATTTATACAAAGATCCATATCAAATTCCATAATGCATGCATCCAAATGATACAATCCATACAAAGATCCACAATAGACATGTGTATATGTCTATTAGTCTAGCTAACATGATATACAATCATAACAATCCAGTAAATACAAAGTACTCATATAAATATATCGGAAGACGAAGAAAAGAAAGCATGAAACATCATGGGCATGTGTGTGCTCTCCGAAGACTCTACATCCTGGAGAAGGGATTGCACCTGAAGGTGAGGGGGCTGCACCTGAAGGAGTTGCACCTGAAGGACCTGCATCACCATGACTACTGCTACTGCGTCGACCACGTCGCGACACGGCTAAGTTGATTAACACTCTTATGATTCTGAAAGTCAAATTAATGTTAAGATAAAAGAAGTCATTTACTAATCCAAGAAAGGAAAACGGAATTACTGCAACAATTACAAGATTAAAGGAATCATTTGTTCGCACATGAGTTTGATCAATTTGTTTCTTAAATCTCCATGTTATAACCATTATGAGGAAGTTTTGACAATATTATGGAAGTTCGTTACAATATTACGGACTTTTTATATATAATTTTAGCAATAGAACTAAATAAAAAAAAATTGAAACACCACATGCTGTTCGGGCAGAGTCAACATCAGTAGAGTGTGTAATCTAAGAAAGATTGAATTGTTTTTCTTTATTTTGGGGTTTGGGGGTCCTTCCATCCTTGTAAGTTTAGCCTTGGTCATACTTAGACAACCGCCTCTAATTTGAAAAGAGAAAAAAAAACAAAAGAAAACAAAACCTTCACGCTTTCACATGAAGTCATTTTAGCTTCCGAGGATTGAAGAAGAATAGAAAACAAAACCCCGCCCTTTTTCCAACAAGCGAAAATGTATTGGTCCATAAAATGATTGTAAGACGTTACCCGGAAGAGCACAAGCGACGATATCAGAAAGAGGGAAATTAGCGGAGACAAAATGTGGATTTCTTCTCTAAGATATTTTTTTTTAAATGAGAAATTAGACTGCTTTTAATACATCTAATCACGACAAAGTTTCTTGAAAAAGCGAGAAGCTCAGCAGAACGAAGCATTAACGAACCGGAAAAGAATCAATAGCTTCTAATTTCTTGGTGGAAGTTCCAGAAAAAATCAAGAGGGAAGCATGGAAAATTTTTATAGATGGATCATCAACCAAGCAAGGTAGCGATGCTAGTATTATATTGATCTCTCCTCAAGGGGATAAAATTTCCCTAGTTGTTCAACTCAACTTTAAAGCTTCTAATAATGAGGCAGAATATGAAGCCTTATTAGCAAGTCTATAGATAGCTAAACATGTTGGTGCTCTCAAGATAATTGTTCATTCAAATTCACATTTGGCAAAACAACAAATAGAAGGCAAGTATGAAATAAAAAATGGGTGACTTCATAAATATATCACAATGTATGAGAAGATGAAGACCGAGTTCTAGGAGGTCAAACTATGGAAAGTACCTCGAGCAAAAAATAAAATGGCTGATGAACTCGCATGAATAGCGAGTACTTTATCAACTTGGAAGACTAAAGACTCAATTGTTCATGTAGAGTTGATCAACCACAACCAACAAATGATTGGCATACTCAGATTTTTATTTATTTGAAGGAGGGAAAATTTCATAAAGATTCAAAACCAAGGCAGTTGCTAAAAAGGAAAATCTCAAGTTTTACTCTAATTGGTGCTAAAAAGGAAAACCAAGGCAGTTTCAAAACCAAGGCAGTTGCTG
>NW_027429173.1:0-3026 GCF_044706935.1 Curcuma longa | reverse complement strand
CATCTAAACTATAACGAGTGTAAGAGCATGATAAGTAACCTAATCACTAGAAATGAAAGGAAGCATGCACTGTAAATAGGAAGAGAACTGTATTGACTAAATACAGTAGACTATCCACCTGGTAACCGTATGTCGAATAAGAACCTCCAGAAAATATACTCCCGTATAATATCGAAGTCTCAAAATCAATCAAGGACCTGCAAACACAGTATCACATCCTAAATACCATGCTGTATCGAAGAAACCCTAATTAAATCAAAGTTAGTTTAATCTATTCAATTAAGCTAACTTGGGTTAGACTAATTCAACCCTTAGGTTAATATTGCTCAAGATCCGGCCAGATCACAAATGAATATACCTCTGTCCAATCAAAATCACTTCCAACAGAACAGTGACCTAATCCACCAGTCAATCCAATAGTAAATCCCCTTAAAACCACTGCTAATCAAGAGCATTCAACTAGGGTTAGCAAGAAAGGTCTTACCTCAATAATCAATTCCAATCGTGCCCTAGTATAGCCCGATCAAGTCACTGCCCTCTTCCTTGTGCCCGAGACTAACAAGAAGTCTCTGCTTCTTCCTATCCAACAATCAAGGTATGGAGCTCAATCAACCGAAGGAATTCAACCTAGCTGTGAATTCAATTTCAACTCAAAAATCCGAATTCAAGATCTCAAGTAAACCATAAGAACAAACAAGATCTACGAATCAATTCCTTACCAATTGGTTCCTCCTTCTCCACAGCTTCGGCTGTTTTCAATAAGATCCGAATGATTGGATCTCAAATCAAGCTACGATTCAATCCAATCAAGAATTAAAAGCTTAATCCTATGATGAACCCTAGAATCCAAACCATTGCACTTACCTTACAGATTCGGTTTCTCCTTCTTCTTCTTCACTCGCGGCCGGATCAGGGGATCAACTCAAATTCCAAATCAAACTTTGATCTCCGATCACAGATCTGAAACCAACTCAGAAATCACAACGAAATCTCGAAGCAAGGAAACCTAGGAACCCAAGATCTAAACCGATCTTACCTCTTTCAACTCCTTCCGCCCGATCTTGGTTGCTCGCGTTGCCCATCCACAGCCCACAATCTTCGCAGACCTCCGGCACAACTGAGCTACCCTCCACTCTCCGGCGATCTTCCAGACTCGCGGATGATCTCGAAGCTCTCCTCCGGTCGTCGCCCACCAGTCGTGATCGGGAGAAACGGGGATCGAAGAACAGAGGAGCTGGGAAGTGCGAACAGAGAAAATTCTCGAAGGAACGAGAAGCTACAGGCGCCGCGTGTTTATAAGGGGTTGTTAACGGGTTTCGGCTTAACGGGTTCGGATCCAACCCATTAACCAATAACCTTTATTAATTTTTAACCAATAACCCAAATCCTATTAATTGGGCTTTAATTGGGCAAGCCTATTATCCCATTTAAATTAACCCAATTAACAAGCCCATTACCCTTAATTAATTTATATTAGGTTTAATTAAAATTTAATTAAACCAAAAATCCATTTATTTACAAATAAACCCCTACTTAGGGATATTTACAAATAAATCCCTAGAAGTTCTGATATTTTACATTCTCCCCCACTAACAAAAATTTGGTCCCCAAATTTGTTATTTTCAAACTACGATGCAGAAATACTGTAAAAATTTAAATCATACCTCAAGCAAATAGATGAGGATATCGAGCTCGGATGACATCCTCCAGCTCCCATGTAGCCTCCTCATCCGTATGATGCTGTCATCCGACTTTTACAAGTCGAACGGTCTTGCTCCGCAACTGTCGCTCCTTCCGGTCAAGAATCCGCACCGGAATCTCCTCATAGGATGCGTCAGGCTGAAGAGGAACAGGTACCTCCCTCAGAATATGCGAAGGATGAGATATGTATTTCCGCAACATAGATACATGAAATACACTGTGGACACCCGCAAGTGTCGGAGGCAACGCTAGGCGGTATGCAACCTCGCCAACCCGCTCCAGTATCTCAAAAGGACCAATATATCGTGGAGCTAACTTTCCTTTCAATCCGAATCTCTTCACCCCCTTCGTGGGTGACACTCGTAAAAACACATGATCGCCTACAGAGAACTCCAATGGGCGACGTCTCTGGTCTGCATAACTTTTCTGTCTATCATGGGCCTCTGACATCCGTCGTCTAATAGTACGTACAAGCTCGGCATCCTGCTGAATACTCTGTGGACCCAAAAACTGTCTCTCGCCAACCTCCTCCCATAATACTGGAGATCGGCACGGTCTACCATACGAAGCCTCGAATGGCGCCATCTGAATAGTGGAGTGGTAGCTATTATTATACGCAAACTCTACCAAATGCAAATGATCCTCCCAGCTGCCACCAAAGTCCAGAATACATGCTCGTAATAAATCCTCTAGTGTCTGAATCGTGCGCTCTGACTGACCGTCAGTCTGAGGATGAAAGGCTGTGCTGAATCTGAGCTTCGTACCCAGTGCCTGCTGTAAACTCTGCCAGAATCGCGAAGTAAAGCGAGGATCTCTGTCTGAAATAATACTCTCTGGTACTCCATGCAGCCTAATAATCTCTCTGGAGTACAAGTCCGCCAAACGGTCCAGAGAGTCAGTCTGACGTATCGGCAGAAAATGAGCAGATTTGGTTAGTCGATCCACGACTACCCAAATCGCATCATGACCCTTCCGGGTCCTAGGCAAACCAGTAACGAAGTCCATAGTAATATGATCCCATTTCCACTCAGGAACCGGGATCTCCTGTAGTAATCCTGCTGGTCTCTGGTGTTCGGCCTTCACCTGCTGGCAGACCAAACACCTCGCAACAAAATCGGCCACGTCTCTCTTCATGCCGTGCCACCAATAGGAGCGCTTTAGGTCCCGATACATACGAGTACCACCCGGATGTATCGAAAACCTAGAATGGTGCGCCTCCTGTAATAACTCCTCTCTGACTGGATGCTCAAGAACACACAGTCGTCCTCGGAACCGAAGAACTCTGTTTGCATCCCAAGAAAACCCTGGCTGCAGACCGGAATCCA
>NW_027429172.1:0-3864 GCF_044706935.1 Curcuma longa | reverse complement strand
TGTAGGGATGTATACTGTAAGCCTGAGCGTTTGTATGAACATCTGTAAAGTTTAATTCATTCTAATGAGAATCACAGTTAGTCAAAAGTCTGTGTTTTAGTTTAATACAGTTGTCCGTTTAATTTATATTGTAGATAACATAGTGTGTGGTGCCACACAGAAGATTATGTTATCAGTCCCTTATAAATTATAAACAGTGCTCACAACTGTAATGGATAGGGACAAACCATTGAGACAGTTGTAGTGTAATTTGGTATTAGTTTATCTTAACTATAGAATTACACTAGTACACTTTGTGTGTATTGAGTAGGACCAATTGAGGTCGTTCGATTTGTACTGACTACATAATCGAACTAGATCTCTGTTAGTATGGAAGTACAACCTCTTAATCCGGATATAATAACAAGCACATATATTTAATATATATTTCTTTAATTCATCAAAGGGTGAGATTTATCTCGTTAAATCAAAAGGCCCGATGAGTTGGGAAATAATGTTAAGTATATGGTGTGTTGTTAATTATAGAAGGAAACTATGTCCTATAGAAATAGGTTGATGATGTCCCCTTGAGGAGCTCATAAGGATCATCATGTTAAAACCCTGCAGGTGGATTAAGTTCCTCATGATGATAAGGTTGAGTGGTACTACTCTCGGACTTAGAAGTTAATTTAAATGAATTGTCAGTAATTCGATTAAATTAACGGACATACGATATCTTAAACATAGGGAGGTTGAATGTACTCATACTAAGAAGGAGCCCATAATGTAATATGGGATTGGTGCGGTAGTGCAATAGTAGCTCTTTAGTGGTATGAGCTATTATTGATGAACTTAGGGTGTGTGTTCGGGGCGAACACGGGAAGCCTAAGCTCATCGGGAGACCAAAACCCAATTCCTCCTCGTGGTCCCTCTTGTAGCCTCTAGATAGTGCCTAATATCCTTATAGGAGAATTCTCGGAGATTTCCAGGAGAATTCTCGGAGACTTTTCGGAGACCTTTCGGAGACCATTCGGAGACCTCTCGGAGACCTTCCGGAGACTTCCAGAAGAATGCCGAAAGAATTATTTTAAATTATTCTTCCGTGGATAAAATTTATTATGAATTTTTCATATAAATTTTATTAAGAAATTTTGTCGGAAAAATAATATTTCTTAATTAAGAAATTTTATTAAGAAATTAATAAAATTTTATTAAGAGATTTTATAGACAAAATTTAAAGAAAGAAATTATTTAGAAATTAATAAAATCTTATCAAGGGATTTATTCTATATAAATCTAGATAAGATAAGTTTATTAGATAATTTCTAATTAATTTTTCTTATGGAGAAAATTTAGAAAGAAACTAATAAAGATTCTATCAAGAGATTTATTCTTGGAATAGAATAAGTTATTAGATTGTTTCTAATTAAATTTCCTTTTAGATTCGTTCTATGGATAAGGAAATTTTTATTAGAATCTTTCTATTTTTTCAGTTGAGGCTTGGCTATATAAGGGGAGAGTTTTGCAAGGAGGAAAATTAATCCACAAGTTACTTCCTCTAGCAATTAGGGCCGGCGGCAACATAAACCTCACCAAGTGCCGCCCACCCTTCTCCTCCCCTCCTCTTCCTCTTCTCTACCTATTAGGGCCGGCGCCCCTCTCCCCCTCTTCTATCTTCCCTTAGGCCGGCGCACAAAGAGGTGTCCCCTTTGCTAGGGCCGGCGGCACAACAAGGAGAAGAAGGAATAGAAGAAGAAGGAGAAGAGAAGAAGAAGAAGAAGAAGCCTCTCTCTCGGATTCGGAAGAAAGAAAGAGCTCTCCGGCGGATAGCATCTTGGAGGATCGTCGCCCACACGACGTCCAAGAAGGCCAGAGGAATACAAGAGAAGACCAAGGGGTCTTTTGATCCAAAAGCTTCTACCTTCATTAATCAATTATTCCGCTGTAATTTTATTAGTTGTATTTTTGAGCTTTGTATGGAATCTGAAAACAAACACAAGTGGCCATATCTTTATGTTTATTGCATCCTTTAGGGAAATACGCATTTGAGCGACTCCCTTCATTTTTGCTCAGATTAATAATTTGATGCGATTTGGAGCCAATGAGCAAAATGTGCATTAGTGGTGTATAGTGGAGAAATACTCGCACTGGCCGTCACACTCTTGTATACCGTCAGGGCGAGTCTCCTTAAACTGGAACTTCACACGAAGAAATGGCCAACCAATCTCGAAGCTTGGCCGTGCCATAATAATGCACCAATTTTCGGCATGGCCGTTGCCTTTGCCCGACACATTCCCTCTGGTTGCTTAGACACGGCCGTGTATAGATGTTTTCCTCCAACAGAACGAAGACAGCTATGGGGCCGTAATCCATATGAGCAGCAATACCAGAGCAACGCCACGATGGTTAGGCCGTGCCTCCTAGGCACGGCCGTGCCCGAGAATCCAGCTTATGGCCTGATGGGAAACGCTAGGAAACCCGTTCCGGTAAATCTATACAGAATAAAAAAAATTTCCGAAACGGGTTAAGGTTGCCCTCAGAGTTAATCAAACCATGGTTTGATCAACGCATTTAGATCATTGGGCTCTTGTGTTTGGTTTACAGGATCCAGGATAAAGGTACCAATTTAATTCTAAAGCGGAAACACTAAATTAAGTACCTTTCTTCGGGATGCCTTGAGGGAGTGGATGACCCCTTAGTCTTCTGCTGTATGTCCTCTCCTCTTCTCGGACGTTGTGTGGGCAACGATCCTCCGAGAATACTCCACCAAAAGCTCTTCTTCAAAGTGGCAAGCTAAAAAACTCTCCTTCTTCTTCTTTCCTTCTCTTGTTGCCTTCTTCCTTTCTTCTTCTTCTCTTGGCCGCCGGTCCTAGCAAGGCTTGGATGGGGTTGTGCGCCGGCCCTAGTAGAGGTAGAGAGGGTGGAACCGAAGCTTGCAAAGGGGAAGAAGAAAGCCAAGGGGCGCCGGCCCTAGACAAAGGAGGAGGAGAAGAGGTGGGCGGCAACAAAAGGAAAGGGTTCTCCTTGTGCCGCCGGCCCTAGGGGGAGGAGAAAATAATTTTTGTGTAACCAAAGCCTCCTCTAACCCCTCCTTTATATAGCTAAGCCACCACGGAAGTTTAGAAAAATTCTAATAAATTTTCTTAAACCAATTCCAATAGAAAAGTTCTAAACGAATCTTTAAGAAAAAATTTATTAGAAACAATCTAATAAACTTATCTTATCTAGATTTATTCTAAAATAAATCTCTTATAAGATTTTATTAGAAAGAATCTAATAATCTTATCCAATCTAGATTTATTAAGAATAAATCTTTTTACAAGATTTTATTAGAAGAAATCTAATAAAATCTAATGGATAAGATTAATTATTCTTTTAATAAACTTCCATCTTATTAATTTTGTTCTTATCTTTAACAAAATCTTTTTAATTATATCTTGCTAATAATTAGCAAGATTCCATAATTAATATTTTGTTAATTTAACAAAATTAATTTACAAAATTTTATTATAAAATTTTGTACGAGAAGAGACGAAATTTCTTATCGGAAATTCTTATAAAAAATTTCTTTCTTATCCGAATTTTTCCCAGAAAAATTCTAAATAAAATTCCAGAAATTTTCTTTTATAAATTGAATTTCCTTATCCGAAATTTCTCACAGAATTCTTTTCAGAATTCTTTCAGAATTCAACCGGAGGTCTTCCAAGGTCTTCTGAGGTCTTCAAGAATTCTTCCGAAGGTCTCCGAGAGGTCTTCAAGAATTCTTCCGAAGGTCTCCATGAATTCTTCCTAGGGTGGATTCGAGGATTTCTAGAGGCTACAGTAGGGACCTCGAGGAGGAATTGGTTTTGGCCTCCCGATGGGCTTAAGCTTCCCATGTTCTTC
>NW_027429171.1:0-2215 GCF_044706935.1 Curcuma longa | reverse complement strand
ATTTGTTATATTTTTAATTGAGGTCATTTAACGATTTCCGAGTTGCTTCCTCGAGACAGAAATATCAATGATGATACTACACACGAATCCTTCGTCTCTGGAACATCAAGATGCGTCCAAAAGCACTCCGCTTCACTTTGCAGCGGCCAGTGGAGATGCTGCCATGCTGCGGTTGCTCCTGCAACGAGATGCCTCTGCAGGTTACATTCAGGACGAAGAAGGTTTCTCCATCATCCACATCGCAGCAAGTGCGGGCTACCTGAACATGATCAAGGAGATATTGGTGCATTGCCCTGATGCCTTGGAACAGAAGAACAACAAAGGGCGCAACTTTGTTCATGTGGCCGTCGAGAAGAAGAATCTAAAGGTGGTGAAGTACGTTCTCAATTCTTCTCCCTCGGCGAAAGAGCTTCTCAATGAACAAGATAATGAAGGAAACACACCTCTGCATCTTGCGGTTCTTGCAAGAGACCAGAAGATGATTCGAGCGTTGTTAAGTAGTGGAATAGCGGACTCTGCCCTCACGAACAGCTCAGGTTTCACACCGGTCGACCTTGCTTCCTCGACATTCTCAACAAGAATCAGCCTTCGGATGGTAAGTGTTCATCATTTCATATGTAATTCAGAAGGTAATATAATGGGCATCTCTCAGTTTCTATGTCAATGAGTTCCTTTTAACTGTTCTCTTACTCTCTAAATATTCGGTTTACAGGTTTCAGATGACTTTGCCTGATATAACCACTATTTTCTTTGGTCTTGCAGCATAACATTATGACAGATTTAATCTCATACGGTTCGCGTTTCAGTCCGCAACGAATCGATCACATAAGAAACCACTTGCAGGGAAGAAGGCAGGATGAAGAAATAAATCGGTATCGAGCATTGGCCAACAACCTTGCTATCGTTGCGGTGCTCATCGCAACAGTCACCTTTGCAGCTGCATTCACCTTACCAGGAGGATACAACAGCAATGATGGATCAGATGAAGGAATGGCCATTCTATCGAGCAGAGCTGCCTTCAAGGCATTCTTGATCTCAGACACCTTAGCCATGGCCAGTTCCATCACAGTAGCACTCATACTTATCTACTCCGGTTCTCTAGATCATGATGTCCGGCTGCAGTCTCTTACGACTGCAATGAAGTTAGTGTGGGTTGCAGTTGGCACCCTCAGTGTGGCATTCGCTACCGGCGTATACTCTGTCGTTGCGCCTGACTCTGAGTGGGTTGCAATTCTTGTGATCCTAATAGTTTGCAGTGTGCCCTTTGTTGCCATTTTCGTTGCTTATCGGCATTCCTCGGACTACGTAAACATGGAGTTAGTTTCCCCGTTGGGTCAGAAGAGGGCTAACCGAGATCCTGCTAAGTCAGTGGATTTGAAGACATTACAACAGGAAATTATTAGATCTCAGAGCTTTGATCACATGGAATTTAAACACCCCTCGAGTCAAGGGCGGCTAGCAAGGGTTGATTGATAACATATTAATTTACTATTACAGTTTAAAATATAATATGGATTCTCTTTTGAGTCATCAAGTATAAAGTATAGATCATAATTTATTATTATTGTTTAGTATAAGATGCTTGTAAACATGACATTAGACTCTTTTTGAGTTATAAAAAGACTAGTTGAGAATATACATTTGTAGATTATATTTTATATAATTCTCATACTACACACTTACATTAAATCTATGTTATCAATGATGTTCCGTATGCGCTTCCCGATTTATCCTGGTGGTCGGTGGGAAACTTCCGTGGGACCGGACCGGCCACCCCCAGCAGTTGAGACTGACTGGGATTTATCATTTTTTATGTTATCAATGATGTTAATATTATGATTACTATTTGAGCTTGTTACGAGTTTGGTAACAATGACCACTTTAGTCTTATATCAATGAAATTAATGAATCAGATTATTTTAAAGGGTGTTTTATCATTTATTGACATTGTTGAGCTCTACTAAAGAATTTGATTATATGTTATGTGTGGAATCACATGTTCATTTTTTTTCCTGAATATAGTTGTGAGATCGATCATGTGGAACCGCTGAGGTGGTAGATTCCACCGGTAGGGATTATTGAATTTTATTTCTCTAATTGATATGCGTACAAGTTAATTTATAACATATGAATTTGTCATTAAGTATTAAATCTAATAAAATGATTTAATTGATGTATTAATTGTGGGTTGGATTTAATGGATGTGAGTTATGTG
>NW_027429170.1:0-9899 GCF_044706935.1 Curcuma longa | reverse complement strand
CCTGAAGTCCATTCCATGCACCCCGCATATTACTAGCACCATCATATCCTTGGCCTCTAATTTTTTTTCACCTGGAGATTATGATGAACAAGAACATTGAATATTTCATTTTTCAAATTCAATGAGTAGTATCACTAACACTTTTGATGGTAAAAAATCTTTCTGTCAAAATTCCATGATTATTCACAAATCTCAAGATAATAGCCATTTTGTATTCGTTTAGATATATCTCGTGCTTCATCAACAAGAATACCAAAAGTATTTATCTCCAACTTCTTCACGAACCATCTTTCGTGCTCTATTGGTCATAATATGTAAAATCTCTTTCTGAATTTCTGGAGCTGTATATTGGGCATTTTTGGAGCATTCTCAAGTACAACTTCATCAATTTTTGTATTCATTTTTGCAAAAGTTTTTATCAATTCAAGAAAATTTCCATGATTAGATGAAGATAGAGACTCATCATTACCTCAAAAGTTACAACCTTGAAGTGCTAACCAGCGAACAGTTACAATTGAGGTCCTCAAACGCAAACGATTTTTCTCCTTTTCCTCTTGAGATTGAGCATGCATCACATTATCAATATGTTGTGAGGGCTTCATCAAATTTTCAGCCCTTCTCTCGCACATAGTATGAGGGGAAGAGGCAGCAGAACCAATATATGCAAGAAATGCACATGTTTTTCCTTGATTTACCTTTTCCAATTGTCAAATACTTCATTGACCAATGCCGAAATATTAGACGAATTAACTTCATTCAAAAAAAGAAAACAGTAAAAGCAATATGCCTTATTCACTGAAGGTGAATACTCCAACCAATGAAATTTCTGGAACCATTTTTTCTGAAATCGACGATTTTGACTTCCAAATTTTGTAGCTGGATACTCCAACATATCTGGTTGATAAGGCCCCATCTTTAGATATGAACGTCTTATCTCATCTCGTACATTGACATGATATTCACATATCTGTTTTCTTTTTCCTGGATCTCGCTCAATACAAGTAGAAGATGAGTGATGGTCGTTACTAGGAGAGAAAATAGTAGGAATTTGGACGGTTGAAATTGGAAGACTTTCATTAGATTGATGTTGCATTGTTGGAATGATAGAAATTGAAATGTTTTCACTAGTTTGATGATCTCTCTTCTTAAAGAAAGAGGATATCTTTCCTTTCTTTGTAGTAGATTGATGTTCCATTTTTAAATAGTTCAAGTAATATCCCTAAATAAGTAATAAAATAACAGTCATATAAATGAACAAATAATATAATCAATGATCCAAAAGTAAATGAATCATATGTGAAAAAGATAAATCTGCCAGTTAACACATAAAAAGCTTTAAATCTGCCAGTTAAAATCTAATATTATATTTAATGTATTCTTCTTTACCAGACCCTCAATTTGACTTGAAGACATATGTAGACATGTAGTTAATCTCATACCAGCTGCAAAAATAAGGATTAATTTCATCTTGGTCCCTAAAAGTTTTACTTTATCTCAATTTGACATACAAAAAAAAATTCTAATGATGAGGAAAAAACACACCATGACCACATAACAAATTCTAATGCTAAACTAGTCATACCGGCATCAGATGTCACAAAAATATCAGTGCCTAGTTAATTTTAATAGACATAAATTAGAAATGAACTAGACAAAAGGACACTAGAGAAGCAAATACTCTTTTCAATTACAAACATTGAAGAATATTGAGATAATTCAACATAAGTAAAAGATACTATGATATAATCCTTCTATGGAATATTACTCACAAATCAAGTAAAATGATCTGACAAAATCTGTATGAGTATTATTATTAATAAATGATACAACAAAATTGCTGGTTACAATGTAAAATCAAATAATACCTGATCCAGTCCAAGTAATTTATCAAAACCTTTTACAGATTTACATATATGGAATGACTCTGATCTTTATCGCCCTTTTCGTTGCTGCAAAATGAAAGAAATATAAGCACAGAGCGGCAGCAGGCTGGCAGCGGCTGCACGAGCAGCGGCAGGCCGGCAAGCAGCGCGAGCAGCAACAGGCCGGCAGCGACTGCGCGAGCGGCGGCAAGCCGGTAGGCAGCGCGAGCGGCAGCAGGCCGGTAACGGCTGCGCGAGTGGCGGCAGGCCGAAAGTGGTCGCGTTAACAACGGCAGACCAGCAGTGGCCGTGCGATTCGCACTGGCGGATGTGGCGACGCAGTAAGAACTATGATAGGGAAGAGGAGAAGAATGAAAAAATTACCTCGTTGTCATCACGCCGTGGTTTGATGTTGCGCTGCCGTGGTTTGATGTTGCGCTCCGCTGCCGCACTTCGGGAACGAACCAAAAAAAAAACTTAACCCTAAAAAATTTCTAGGAAATAGGGCTGGGCTACAGCCCAATATAGCCCAAATTAAGATCTGTCTCTGGTTATGTGTGTAGAAATCCATTAACTTAGTTTTTATTATTATTGATGGACTGATAATGGAAACGAAGCCAAAATTATAATAGGACTATGGTCTCCGGTTCAGATATTTGTTCTTCTTTTCATTCCATTCGAGAGATGAATACAATTGTCGTCGTCTAACTCCTACAGAAGATCTTTAGCTGCTTTTGGATCTTTAAGTTGTTTAGTGATTGTAGTAAGATGACGATGACTCTCGATTTAGGTTCCATTTATTTTTTTTCATAGCTTTCATTTTGTTCAACTGCTATAATGTCAAAACGATATTAAATCCTATTTTAGAATTGTTTGAATCTTTTCTAATTTATATATATGTACAATTTATTTATGGTCAGAAACCTTTCACCTAGAACTTTTACTTTTGTGTATGAAAAAAATTAAAATGTGCAAGGTTTGAGAAGTCTGTTCATGTAGCTGCTTGCTGAAACTGTAAATTCTTAGTGCTTTCAACTTTGGCTGTACGCACCTAAATCTTCATGAAGGTGAGTCTTAAACCTAAGACCTTAAGAACCACAACCTAAGACCTTCAACCTGGGAGTTGACTATTAGTTGGGACATTCAATTCTGGCTTGCCCTATGCTTCATAGGAAGATCAATAACATGGAGGCTCTGTAAAGGAAAAGAGTTTTGCTTCCATGGACAGCATGCTATGCCTTCTATTCGCCTGGGAGGCAACAAAATAACTAATTAAGGTGATGAGAACTCGAGGTATTTTCATATGGGATAGAACAAAGAGTGCTCACTTTTCTGAGCCAATGGTTACTTCCCATGGATTTCTTGGTGCAGGTTTCATTCTCCTGACTGAAAATCTTGCCGGCTATCGAAAGTTTGGGTAAATTGAAGAGTCTGGGTCTGGGTGGATTCGATATAGAATTCTCACAAGCTTCTTGGCACATTATCAAGGATGACCTTGTGCATATTTTGGGATTTCTTTGCAGGGAGAGATTTATTGAACAGCATTAATCTTTTTTATCAGACAAACAAACTTAGATTTGAAACTGAATAATATTTAATAAAGAACACTCATTCAAAGTGAAAATTGAGACATGTGAATAGCATAGGAAATGATGAACACTTACGGTCTAAATTAAGACTGACTTTTATTCTCACCTTTGAGGAAGCATGGTTGACCTGACATGGTCAAATTAAAAGTCGAGTGGAGTTAGACAACAAATCAAAGCAGAATTGAGTCAAGTCAAACCGAGCTTGGGTCTAGTCAAACCGAGTTTGGTTCAGGCCAGACCAAGCTCGGGTCAGGTCAGATTGAGCTCGAGTCAGGTCTGATCGAGCTTCGGCCAAAAGAGCTCTAATAGAAGATCTTATGTCAATCTCATTCGAGCATGGTATCTACTCAGATGGGAACTTAGATTCGACTCGGCAATTATTAAATCGTCGATCACCAAGGGATGTGGTGGTTAAAGAACCAATCACTAAGAGAGGTGTCTCTCAATAATGAAAGAAAGATGTGCGCCCTTTGAGAAGCAGGGTCATTCTTTCACTTTCTATTTAAATGTAATCAGTTGCACCATCAAAGGGGGCAATTCCAGTATTATGTACTCTCCTTATTGTTCATTTTCACCTTTTCGTTTTCTCCATCTTTTCTCCGAGGTATGACTTGAACGCCAGAGGGGCTTTGCCAAGGTTCGCCTTGGTCTCCCATCTAAGAACTTCCTTGAGTGTTTCCAGACCTTTGTTTGAAGACTCCTATCGTGTTTGACAATTGGAAGCCTACCTCTTGAGAAGACCGACCTCCTGAAAAGTCATCCTAACAACAGTCTACCTCCTGGGAAGGTTGATCTCCTCAGAAGGTCGACCTGAAGGAAGGTCGACTTGATTGAAGCCCGACTTGACTTAAGGCCGACTTGAAGGAAGCTTGACTTAACTGAAGGCCGACATGAAGGAAGCCCGATGATGCAGGGTAGAATAATGATTATTCTAGAGACGGATTTTCATAGAGAAATTTTAGAGAAATAAGAAATAGCCAAATGTGAAGACACCGTCTCTAGGTTTAATCAAATAAAATTGATTCAAACAAAAGATAATGTCCTAATATTAACTAAGTAATTGTTTAAATAGATCCAAAATTCTAAGATGCAAAAAGATGAAAATAACCCTAACAGAAAGAAAAAAAATCATAACGGAAAGAAAAAATTATAATAGAAAGAAAAAATCTTCGGAGCCTTCAAAAAGGTCTTAAAGGATACTTTTTGGGCACAAGATTGAACTCTCTAAAAAGGTATGAAACGACATTTTTTGGCCCATGACTGAGCTATTACGAGTTCCACCTAGTAACCAATTATAAATATTTGAATGAGTTTTGATTTGATATATTATGAATTTTGTGGCCAGAGTCAAAAGTTATAACCTCTAAAAGCTCGGGTCCTCCTTCATCAGTCGCCCCACCCCGAGTTGAAAAGAACTTATCCTTGAGTTTAGAGTAGCATCATCAGAATCCATGAAACAAAGACTTAAATACTTCACATTAAAGACATTAGAAGTATTCAAATGACTAGGAAAGCATAACTTGTAAGCATTATCATTAATTATGGTCCAATCTTCATATCTTTAAGCTTATTATACTTGCCAATAGGGAAACAATCATGAGTTAATACAACCCAAACAAAATCACCAACATCAAAAAGTACCTGACAACGATGACTGTTAATCCTGCTCATGAATACCCCAAAGATGCTCTGGCATCTCATCTACTTTAGGACTAAATCGTTCTATACGTGGAATAGGGGTTCAATCTAGTACCCCGGATGAGTTTTGCCCATAGACAACCTCAAAATGAATTAAACCTATGGTTCTATTTTTCGATGTGTTATAGGTAAATTCTGCTTGAGGTAATGCCAAATTCTATTTCGACTTAGTTCTTACCAAACACCTTAAAAGAATGCCTAAACTTAGATTCACCACCTCAATCCAACCATCTGTCTAAGGGTGGTAAGCAATGCTAAAGTTTAATTGTGTTCTCAATTTTTCCCTTAAGCTCCTCTAAAAATGACTGATGAACTTGGTATCATAATCTGAAGTTACAGATCAAGGAATACCATGTAAGCACACGATCTCCTTCAAGTAATGATGGGAAATCTAGATATCATCATAGTCTTCCTGCAAACTACAAAATGGACCATCTTGGAAAACTAATCAACTACAACTAAGATAGAATCTGAGGCTTGTGTTGGGTTGCAAGGGTGCAAACATAATCCCACATCTAAAGTACATGGAAAAGATCATGGGGTTAAAAGGATGGAAAGTATCTCCATTGATATGAGGCCTTTTGGGGAGAGTCCAAGAACAAAGCCATGAGGGCAAGAACAAAGCCATGAGGGCTTAGGCCCAAAGTGGACAATATCATGCCATTGTGGAGATATTTTGATTCCATCGGTACTTACAAGTGGTATCAGAGCGAGACCGCTCTTCACTGGACCAACCGCCGGATGAGCCATGATCCAGATCTAACCATGTGGTTTGAACCTTAAACAAAGGAAGTGGGTGCTCCCGTGTCTGAATCAAGAGGACCAGACACCAGATGAGAAGTCCTAGTAGGTCGGGTGGACCGAGGGGCAAAAAGTCCTAGCTGTGGCTAGGTGGGAAGTCCTAGTAGGTCGGGTGGACCGAGGGGCAAAAAGTCCTGGTGGGTCGATGATTCAGACATCAAAAACGACGTTAAGGGGGCCTGTGGTTCTTTGTTTAAGGGGGGGGGATTGTTGGGTTACAAGGGTGCAAACATAGTCCCACATCTAAAGTACATGGAAAAGATCATGGGGTTAAAAGGATGAAAAGTATCTCCATTGGTATGAGACCTTTTGGGAGAGCCCAAGAACAAAGCCATGAGAGATTAGGCCCAAAGTGGACAATATCATGCCATTGTGGAGATATTTTGATTGTATCGGTACTAACAGCTTGTTGGGTGTGGGGTAAGCCCAATATAAAATCCATGCTGGCATCAAACCAAGGAGCTTCAAGAACAGGTAAAGGAGTGTACAAGCCTGCGTTGGTGAGAATTCCCTTAGACCACTACATACGTAACATTGATCCACAAATGAGCTACATTACTAGTCAACTGGGGCCTAATAAAATTCAAAAGAGATAAGGCCAATGTCTTATCACGACTAAAGCATCCCTCATTATGAAGCTCACTTATAATATACCGCCTAAATAAATAATCTAGAATGCACAATTGTAATCCACAAAATAGATGACCATTATGCAAAATAAAATCATGGCGATGCCCATCAGTTACCTCCTAAAATATCCTTTTAAAGGAAGGGTCATCAGCATACATGTATGTAAAAGTTTCAAAGCCTGCAACTTTGATACTCATGGCAGAAGTAGTGAAGAACGACGATTTAGTGGCATATGACACGATTCAAATTCTTGCTTTGGTGCTTTAGCATAAAGGTAAACTCATGCAAGTAAGCCACCCACTTAGCATGTCGCCTACTCAACTTGTGTTGACCATTGATGTACCTCAGGACTTCATGATCAATAAATAGAATAAACTCCTTCTGTACTTGGTAGTGACGTCGATGCTTCAAAGACTGCACTATGAAGTAGAATCCCAAGTCGTAGGTAGAATATTTTTTTAGATTCAGATAATTTCTCATTGAAATAAGCAACTGGACACCCTGATTGACTTAAAACACCACTGATGCCAATGTCAAATGCATCACAATTGATCTTGACACTTTTTGTCAAAATTAGGGAGTGCCAGAACTGGTGTCTCGGTCATCTTGTACTTGACTAGTTAAAAACAAGCCTCTATCTCTTTAGAGTACTTGAAATCACATCCCTTGAGACACTCGGTGATAGGAGTAATCAGGGTGTAAAGTTTTTGATGAACTGGTAGTAGAAAAAGCCAATCCATGGAAACTTCTAACATCGTGTAAGGTCTTTGGTTTTGGTCACTTTAAGATTATGTCTATTTTTAATTGCTTTGTGTGAACACCATCAATAGACATAATAAAGCCAAGAAAAGTTACTGACATAGTAAAAAAGGAGCACTTCTTGTTGGCAAATAGACACTCTGTCTTTAATCTTACAAAAACAGCATGGAGGTGGTCAAAGTGTGAAGCCCACATCGGACTATAAATGAGAATATCATCAAAATAAACCACCACAAACTTCTCATAAAAGGTCGCAAAATTTGATGCATAAATCTCATGAATGTTCTAAGCGCATTTGACAGTCCAAAAGACATATCCATCCACTCATTAACTCATGTTGTGTCTTAAACATTGTTTTTCATTCATCTTTAGGCCTTATCCTGATTTGGTAATATCTACTTTTAAGTCAATTTTTGAAAATAAAAATCTTAGAACTGGACAGATGATCCAACATGCCATCTAAGTGGGAATTGAAAACATATACTTCACTGTAATTTTGTTGATGGCTTGACTGTCAACACACATACGCCACAAACTATCCTTTTAGCACGAGCAGGGCAGAGACTATACATGGGCTCACGCTCTCATAAATATAATCCCTTTCCAATAGCTTTACCACCTATTGTTGCAATTCTTTAGCCTTTTAGGACTAAGGCGATATGTCAATTGATTAGGCAAACTCGATACTGGAATAAGCTCAATTTGATGATGGGTATCTCTCATATGTGGTAGCGTGGGAGGAAGATCCTTTAGACATTAATTCAACAAAATCTCCTAGCACTTATTGCATTTCTACTGATAAATTAACATCTACGGCTATCACATTGTTCTAGTAAGGCAACAAAGCATAGATTACATCTCCATGCTCCATCTCATCTAAAAACTTGGGCATAAAAAGTATGTTAGTATTATTGGTTACTAGGATAGGAGTGGTTCTTTCCCGTTAGACACTAACATAATTTTCTTTCCCTTAATGTGAAGGGTATATGTATTCTTCCATCCATCGTGAATAACACTATGATCATACTACTAAGGTTGCACCAACAATACATGACAAACATCCATAGATACATCACACCAAATATTATCATAATATTTGCTATCAATTGAAAAAGATACGAGACATCGCTTATGCACTATTACCTCACTATCTTTATTTAGCCACAATAACTTGTATGATCTAGGATGGTAGTCTACCATCAACTGTAACTTCTCACAACTACCACTATCGATGATCATGTTACATACTTATCTACAATTGTGCAGGTCGTGTGGAAAATATTAGTTCTCAACCAATCATTCCCCGAATAGCTCTTGGAGTAAACAAACTATTGTGAACGACTAATAGCCATCACCATAAAGCACCTCATCATCTTCATCAACGTCATACACTGGCTCGCTAATCGTTCGATCTTATTTTCCACATCATACTCAATTAACAAATTTTTACCCTTTTGATTAGTAGGTTTCTTGCAATCAATTGCTCTATGCCCCTATTCACCACAATGAAAACACTCAATAGTATATGGGTTTAAAGTAACCTACGGTGATTGTTGGATAGGACGTGAATCTTGAGGGTGAATTGATCAACTGTTTCGGTCGCCCCTAATCATTGGTGGTTTCATGTTATATTTTTTAATAGCCATGGCGTGTTGGTAGGTCTATAAAATAGTCCACAATGAATGAAGGCTGAGGACATCTTGCAAGGGGATACAACCTCCTAAATGTGTCATCATTTGCTCTGTCTCTGATAGATCATTGCAGACAATCAACTAGTAAAATTCCTCTGTATAATCATCGATCGGTTTTGCACTGCCTTATGCATGAAGTTGTTGAAACAAAGTTTGAGTGTAACCGAAGGGAACAAAGTCCTTTCATCTTTTCCTTCTCCCAATTAGTGATCTTGACTTTTGCCTTATTTGTTACGTGATCACCACAACTGCTCCCACTACACTAATGCTCAGGCTTTGAGTTTGATGACAATCAGTTTCACCTTTACACAATCAAACTTTTAGAATAAAAAATTATCTCTACTTTGTTAATCCAATCAACCAATCTCTCTCCTTGTAACATACGAGAAAACTCGAGCAGATCAACTTGAAATCGAGGTCTCCATATCGTTCCTCTCGATCACGGTATTCTCAGAATTTAGCATGATTGTGATATGGATTTTCGAAGTGGAGTCAGAATCAAGATCAGTAAACTTATGATTTTTTCAAAATCTTGTGCTGTTAGACGCTGAGTTAATTTCATGATTTGCTTCTGTAAATCGTCAATCATCACTTCCTAAATGCTATGATTACAGTGCTAAACTTCCTTAATCAGAACCTACCTATTGCAGCCATGACCACGACAACCTTCCATTGAATCTAATGAGCTCTAATACTAATTGATGCCGGACAGAATAATAATTCTTTTAGGGGCTCGTTTCATAGCAAAATTTCAGAGAAGACATCGAAATCGTCAAATAGAAAAAAGTATCGTCTCTAGATTTTTAACCGAATAAGATTTATTCAAACAAAAGGTAATACCTAACAACAACTAAACAAAAGTTTAGATA
>NW_027429169.1:0-5135 GCF_044706935.1 Curcuma longa | reverse complement strand
TCCGCTCCCTCAGCCTTACCACAGCAGGCACTCCGAGTTCCCTCTCAACACGACCTCGACCTCATTCGGCCGGCCTCGACCTCATTCGGCCGCTCATCCTACTCGGCCTCGGCCTCATTAGGCCGCTTACCTCATCGGCCTCTTACTTTACTCGACCTTGACCTCGCTCGGCCTCAATCTTACTCGGCCTCGACCTAATTCGACCGCTTACCTCATTCGGCCCCGACCTCATTCGGTCGCTCACCTCATTAGGCGCTTACCTCACTCAGCCGCTCACTTCATTAGGCCGCTTACCTCTTTATTCGACCTCGACCTCATTCGGTCGACCTCGATCTCATTTGTCGATTCGACCTCACTCGGCCGCTTACCTTATTCTCGGCCTCGACCTCATTCGGCCGACCTCGACCTCATTCGGCCGACCTCGACCTCATCCGGCCGACCTCGACCTCATTCGGCCGCTTACCTCACTCAGCCTCGACCTCATTCGGCCGCTTACCCTACTCGGCCTTGACCTCGCTCGGCCGCATACTTTACTCGGCCTTGACCTTGCTCGGCCTCAATCTTGCTCGGCCTCGACCTCATTCGATCGCTTACCTCGTTCGGCTTGACTTCATTCGTCCGCTTACCTCAATCAGCCTCGACCTCATTCGGCCTCTTACCTCGATCGGCCTCGATCTCATTCGGCCGCTTACCTCACTCAGCCTCGACCTCATTCGACCTCCTACCTTACTCGGCCTTGACCTCATTCGGCCGCTTACCTCACTCGGCCTCGACCTCATTCGGCCGCTCATCTCATTCGGCCTCGACCTCATTCGGCCGCTTACCTCGTTCGGCTTCGACTTCATTCGGCCGCTTACCTCGATCGGCCTCGACCTCATTCGATCGCTCATCTCATTCGGCCTCGACCTCATTCGGCCGCTTACCTCGATCGACCTCGACCTCATTCGGCCGCTCACCTCACTCGGCCTTGACCTCGCTCGGCCACAACCTCGCTCGGCCTCAACCTTGCTCGGCCTCGACCTCATTCGGCCGCTTACCACACTCGGCCTCGATCTCACTCGGCCGCTTACCTCACTTGGCCTCGACCTCATTCGGCCGCCTACCTTACTCGGCCTTGGTCCTCGCTCGGCCTCAACCTTGCTCGGCCTTGACCTCGCTCGGCCTTGACCTCGCTCGGCCTCAACCTTGCTCGGCCTCAACCTCATTCGGCCGCTTACCTCACTCGGCCTCGATCTCATTCGGCCGCTTACCTCACTCAGCGTCGACCTCATTCGGCCGCCTACCTTACTCTTCCTTGACCTCACTCGGCCGCTTGCCTTACTCGGCCTAGACCTCATTCGGCCGCTTGCCTTACTCGGCCTCGACCTCATTCGGCCGCCTACCTTACTCGGCCTTGACATCGCTCGGCCTCAACCTTGCTCGACCTTGACCTCACTCGGCCTCAACCTTGCTCGGCCTCGACCTCATTCGGCCGCTTACCTCACTCGGCCTCGATCTCATTCGGCTGCTTACCTCACTCGGCCTTGACCTCGCTCGGCCTTGACCTCATTCGGCCGCTTACCTCACTCGGCCTTGACCTCGCTCGGCCTCGACCTTATGCGTCCTTGACCTCGCTCGGCCTCAACCTTGCTCGGCCTCGACCTCATTCGGCCGCCTACCTCACTCGACCTTGACCTCGCTCGGCCTCGACCTTATGCGGCCTCGACCTCGCTCGAGGCTCAACCTTGCTCGGCCTCGACCTCATTCGGCTGCTTACCTCACTCGGCCTCGATCTCACTCGGCCGCTTACCTCACTCGACCTCGACCTCATTCGACCGCCTACCTTACTCGGCCTTGACCTCGCTCGGCCGCTTGCCTTTCTCGGCCTAGACCTCATTCGGCCGCTTATCTTACTCGGCCTCGACCTCATTTGACCGCTTACCTCGTTCGGCCTCGACCTCATTCGGCCGCTCACCTCACTCGGCCCCTCTTCTTAGGCCGCTCATCTCACTCGGCCTCGACCTCATTCGGCCGCTGGCCTTACTCGGCCTCGACCTCGTTTGGCCGCTTGCCTTACTCGGCCTCAACCTCATTTGGCCGCTTGCCTTACTCGGCCTTGACCTCATTCGGCTGCTTACTTCACTCGGCCTTGACCTCATTCGGCCGCTTACTTCACTCGGCCTCGACCACATTCGGTCGCTTGCCTTACTCGGCCTCAACCTCGCTCGGCCACTCCGCAACTCGGGATCTCTGCCGCTCTATCAACTCCTCCACTCATCCAAATCTTTCAGCCACCTCAAGTTAGACACCTCATCCCAACAGCTCATCACCAATATGGTAAGCGAGACGATTAGATCAGTATATATAGTCCAGTCAGTCGGACTACGCCTCCTTCGACTAGACTTGGAGGGGAGGCTTCTGATTCGGCTCGTTATCACCCAGCCAAAGGGATAAGGGCGACGACCAAGTCTCCAAACTTGGCCCCCCTAAAAACCTGCATATTAAGGCACCTGACTGTTAGATGAAGATCGACAAATCTGAACCATTGATATTCGAAAACTTTCAAAGATTATCCTTACTACGTCAACAACCAATCACATGCGCCGATCTCCACAAATAACGCTCCGCCTGATACTATATAAACCCTGCAGGTATGAGGGACAAGGGGGGCTCTCTCTCTCTCTCTCTCTTTATTTCTCTCTCGATTTTATACACGCATATATTTCTTCTATCTCGGTTCTAACTTGAGCGTCGGAGTGGCTTGCCGGGGTCCCCCGGCACCATTCTAACCCTCCTTTTTCTTAGTGATTTTCAGGTCCCCCTCTCCTGGCGATTCTTTCTGGGGAGCGCAGTTCTGATCTGGCGTACGAATCATCCACGGCGAATTGGCTGGAACACCTTGTCTTGTTTAACTTCCTAATCACAGATTGATACTGACTAGTGTTGTCATGTCATAAACGAAAACCTATATTCAAGATAGAGTTAGCATGATAAGAAAATTCGATGTTGGTGTTGGAAAATGTGAATGAAAAAAAATGCTGGAGGGAAGAGATTCTATTGTGAATGAGTAATTAGTCTCGCGTATTGAAAACTTTTTTTTGATTATCCGCTTCAATGATTCCTTCTCGGGTGCATTGTGGCTACAAGGTTGTGAACATATATGACACTTGTGTTCATAGGGGTGCAAATGTCACGCCCCGGGAAGGCCGTCCGAAAAATTTTGGCAGTATCTTCCCAGTAACTATTACAACTTCCCTAAATACATGCAATAATACACAGCCACATATGGCCGGAAACAAGTTTACACGTCCAATGAAACATACACAAGCTACAACCAAATATGAACTAAGGCTTACACGACCACCAACTACTGAACTGATACATAATGTAACAACTCTGCAACATATAAAATATATGCGTAGCGGAACATCGAAAACCCGAACAAGATAGACAATCACAAGAACAAGTCTAACAACACCACTATAATCCACGAATACAACCATATCGAATGCAACGAAAACCCAATGAATCTAACCAACACATGCAAATACCCTACGATGTGAGATGGATACAGTCGGCCAGATCTCCAAGCTCCAAGTACGAACCACCTATCTGCTTCCTGGGGAGAAAACAAAACAACCCCAGGGTTTGGATAGTGAGCATTAGATGCTCAGTGGATACAGAGAAATAGAAATGCATGTAAAGGTATCAACAGGAATAACAAAAGTGTGAAAGCCAAATAAATATGTATGGAAGATATAAACACTAGTCAACAGGTAATAGGTGTCAACAGATAGCGAAAGTCATGGTAATCGAACATGGCATATCAACTGATAAATAAGGAGGAGGAATACAGTACAACAAGTATAGGTAACAGGTACATACGATCATGTATGTAATGTCATCCAAATGCAACAATCATAGCAAATATGTGCAACACACGTAAACATATGAGTAAATTAAACTATATAATAATCCTACCAACGAATGCATGTAAAAACGCATCAAACAACGCAATCAAAATAAGTCACTGTCTGCACTCTACATCCCTAGTCACTCCCCCAAGGCAGTGAAATGGGGTGCAAAATAGGATATAATCAACACGCAAGTCACTGTCTGCACTCTACATCCCCAGCCACCCTCCCTCGGGGCAGTAAAATTGTAAGATACCGAAAATTTTTGCCATGGATACGAAAAAATTCGTCTCGCGGAGATGAATCAAACAAAACTTGTTTGGACCAAATCGGAGATCGTTTGACCCCTGAACCAAGCGAACCAAACTTGGATTGGTTCAGTTTGGGTACCGGTTCATGTGATTTGAGTTCGGGTTGGGTTCGGCTGGTTAAGGCCGGCTTGACCAGATCAGTTGGGTTAGGCTGGATTGGGTTAACGGGTTTAATCCAACCCGTTAAGAACCGCTAAGCTTATAAACCCGGTACTGTGCCCTCCACTCGCGATTTGCTCCGCCGTCTCCTTCTCCTTCGCGATAGCAGCCGAACTCCTCTCGACGCCGCGTCCTTCGCCGATCTGCTCTTCGCGTAGCCGATCCATCACCGGCGACCGGAGCTGGGTGGCGTGCCGTCGAGCAGAGGCAGATCCGACGGATCAACAACGTGTTGTGGAGGCGGCTGGTGGAGGCGAATCGGCGAATAGAAGAGGCTAATGGTAAGAATCGAAGCTGATTTGGTTGGGTTTTTAGATGGTGTTCGATTTGAGCTTAAATCTATGGGTTAGTAGGTTTTCCGGGCTTGGATTGTGGATCAGAGCTTGAATCGGCGGGGCATTGGCTCTAGCGGCGGCGAACCAAAGAGGAAGGAAATCGGGTAAGGGTGGATCTCTAGGGATTTCTATAGAATTAATGATTTCTTTTAAGGATTTCCCTAGATCTATTGGATTTTCAGTTATTTGTGCTTCCACAGCCGGGTGAATTTGATTTCAGAGGGGATCGGTGGTGAAGGGAGCTTGACCGGCCGGCTGTGAGGGGTGTTAAGCTTGGCTAGGGTTCTTAAACCCAAGAGTTATAAAGTGTTCATCCAGATTTGAAGTAAGTTCTTCTTGTTTGTTCAGTTCAGTTTGGAATTGGTTAGGAAATTGGGTGTGATGGATCTGTTTCTGGAACAGGGCTGTGTTGGGATTCCGGGGTTGGCTAAGAACTA
>NW_027429168.1:0-1110 GCF_044706935.1 Curcuma longa | reverse complement strand
CCCAGTTTACTTGGAGGTGCGGAAAGAGAAACCGCGGAAAGATTTCCTTTGCATGCATGCATCCCTCGTTTACCTCTCAAAGTTTTTAGGAAGGAAAGGAAATTTCATCCGTCCGCAGATGAATTTTTGGCCAAAATCAATCTCCTCCAAATCGGACGGAAAGCGAAGGATGGAAAACCAAAAGACACAAATATCCTCTCCTCTTCACTGCTCTCTCTTCGTCCTGCTCCTCTGACCTCTCCTGCGCAGTCCCGATCCGGACCAGCGATTCTGGTTCAAGCTCCCCCTCTTCCATCTCACTACTGCTGCTGCCAATCTCTCTGCTCCTCTGTTACTGCCAAATTCCGCTCGCTCCCGTACGAGTCCCGAGGCGACGACTGCAGCATTGGCCAATCGCCGTGCCGGTTGTAGCCTTCCGCCGGTCGAAGTGCTCCTGTTCGTAGTCGTACCGTCTCCGGAGCGACCGCTCGTCATCGTGTTCCCGGTCGTACATCGACGGGCGGCCGGTCTTCCACGCGCCATCCAGCCTCGGACGACGAGTGAGGGGCGGCGGTGGGAGGAGGAGCGGTACGGATCGCGGCCCGTCCGCGAAAAGTCCTCCCAGCTCAGCTTCTCGCCAGCGTCGCCCTCCAAGTCTTCCTCGTAGGTCGACGATTTCGGACGCTTCATAAAGAGAGAAATTACTGCCTTCCGGATCTGATTGCTTCAGGAGGGGAGCAGAAGGAAGAAGGGAGAGAGAGAGAGGAAGGCGGAGGTCGACCTATCCACCAGCCATGGCCATCGCTTTCTCTATCTCTTTGGCTTGGGCTTATCAGAAGAAGGAAAGGGGGAGGCGTGCAGACGAGGGATTCTCCTTACCTCTCTTCGCGCGATGAGGAGAGGCTTCGGCGGATAGAGGAAGAGGAAGAGGGTATTTTAGTAAATAAATAATTTAAATTTTTTGTTTATATAAATAAATAATTTAAATATAAGAGATTTATTCATCCTCCTTGTATCAAAGTAAACAAATATAAGAGAGAAAAGATTCCGTTCCCTTTCCCTATGGATTTATTTTCTCTAGGGATTCATTTCTTTTCCTCATCCATTGTATGAAGTAAACAGAGCCTTAGC
>NW_027429167.1:0-4221 GCF_044706935.1 Curcuma longa | reverse complement strand
CAGTGTTTTAAAAGGCGAAGGCGTTGGGCGAGGCGTTTACCATCCGCCCACACGGGGTGAAAGCCCCGAGGCGTCGGGCGTAAGCCTCATAAATTTTTAATTTTTAAATATATAAAAATATGATATATATATTATAAAAAATACATTTTAAATAAATAGATATAATAAAATTAGATAAAATTAAGAAAAACTATATAGATACAAAATTATCGTTATACAATTCCAAATAATAATTTAAAAACATACTTTTTCAAGATTTTGAAAAAGCAAATAATCCTAAATTAATTCTAAGTGGAAATAAGCCCCAGCCCCCTAAATTAGTAAGTCAGTGAAATACTATAATGATCGTGTTAAAAAAAATTTTCTATTTATTTGCTGAATTAATTTAAATTCTTTATAAGGAATGAAGAATTTTTTACAAAAACAATAACAATGGGAGTCGAACCCACAACCTTCGGTTCCAAAATCAGACATGCTAACCCACTGCGCTATGGAGTCTCGTTGTAATAAGTAACTTGTTTAATTATTTATTTTAATGCCTCGGAACTAAGGCTCGCCCCAATGCCCAGGCGAACGCCTTGAAGTTCCGGGCGTACGCCTCACAACACTTGGAATTCCATCGCCCAAGGGCAGTATTGGAACGCCTCGCCCCAGGGCTCGCCCCGGCGCGCCTCCGGAACGCCTTTTAAAACACTGGTAGCGACAACAGAAACCGGCAAACAGAGCAAACTCTAACAGGTAATAAATCTATTCTATTTGCTATGAACAGAAAACCATTTTCTTTTCTGTTCTTCGTCGTTGGAAGAACTCAACAGGTAAATTTTCATGCTCTGATACCAATGTAAAAAATTACCTGTTGTAGCGTGCCACGCCCGGTTGAAGTTTCTTGCCGTCGGAGAAGCAATCACGGTGAACGGAAAGCCTCTCAAGTTTCCACTCCCCAAATCCTCCGAT
Organism: Curcuma longa; assembly: GCF_044706935.1. Classification (NCBI taxonomy): domain Eukaryota; kingdom Viridiplantae; phylum Streptophyta; class Magnoliopsida; order Zingiberales; family Zingiberaceae; genus Curcuma; species Curcuma longa. Next base: position 3,267 of record NW_027429167.1, on the reverse strand, counting down.
TTGGTGTTCCCTGATCTTTCTCCGGCACTTCGACTTGGACGCAGCACACAACCCACCTCACTGCTCGCTGGAGACGCACCCCACAGCAGAGCCTTCCTCTCCCTTTTATAGGGAGAGGCTGCGTTTCCACAGAGGAGTGCACGTAGTGCACTTCGTGCGCGCAATGTGGAGGTGGTGGGCGGAGGTTATGGGTGGTTACCGAAACTGCTCGTAACCGCTCGACTGCTAACATTTGATAAAATGTCAAGGCACAACTAAAGACGGAAATGAAGGTCGATCCCCCCGATTGTTTGTGAAGGTTAGCATCGACAAGGCTCCTTACTTGAGGAAGATTGACCTCAAGGTTTATAATGGGGTACAAAGAGCTCAAAGAGACCTTAGATAACATGTTCAAATGATTTTTATTAGGTAAATAAATATGACTTAATTGTTGCTACCATACAAATTAATATGTGTTTGCATTTCTCAATAATAATTATTGTAAATTATTGATTTTTACATCTCTTACAGGAGAATTATTAAGAAAAGAATATTACAATGGATGTAAATATGTCATTCTTTACAAAGACAAAGATGGTGACTTGATGTTGGTTGAATATGTTCCTTTGGAGTGAGTGTCATGGACTAACTTGTGTGTATTTAAGAAATTATTTTTTTTTTTGTGAATTAATAAGAATCTTTTTAATTACTATTTACAGCATATCTATATCTTCTTCCAAAAGACTAAAGATAATAAAAGGATCTGAAGCAAGAGTCTTGGAATCAAGATAGCAATAAGTTGTACAAAGAGACACAAATGAAACTTGAGTATTTACTTAATACGGAAGGACAAATATGAAAGATATTTTACTGGAATAGAAATACGGATTGACCACATCTTTTGAAGACAGTGATTCTTCTTTGATTTAATTATAAACCAAATTGGTTTAGTTTTAATTAAAGATGGTTTGATTTTGAACAACCATGGTTTGGTTTTAAACCAAACTTAAGGCTACAATTTGAACCTTAGGTTAACGAATGCGAGTTTTTAGTTAGCGAACCCAACCTGTTTGAGATCTATAAATACATCTCTAAAGAAGAGTTATTTAGTAGATTAAAAACTTAATTGTTAGGTTTTAAAATCAGCCACCAAAACCCTCTTCTCTCTAGTTGTTACCCACCTCAACCTTCTTCTCTATTGCCACCGCCCACTTTATTGTGGTTGTTGTTGCCGTCAACCATTGAAGGTTGTCCAATCTCAGCTCCGGCCAAGGATCTTTCCAAAGGTCAGTTACCTCCCAAAGTTAGCCATCCCTGAGCCAAAGGAAGCTATAACCGGAGGTGGAAGCAAATAACAAGAGGAGAAACAACGGTTATTTTTCCGCCACGAGGTATCTTTTCTTCCTTTTTCTTTGACTATTATTCAAGGGCAATTGTTGTTGTTGGAATTACCATGCCATTGGGTTTGCTTCCCCTTGTTGATAGTGAACCGTTCGACCTTCAAAGGTGGTGTGATCACCTCCGTTCAATCCGATTCATATCACCAAGTTGCTTTGAGTCGTCGGATATGAAATTAGACCGTGGGTTCTCTTTTGGATCGTTTGTCTCCCTCCTTCGACTAGTATCAAAATAGAGACATGACACGTGACTCAGAAAAGTCATCTCAAGAAGATTTCGACGTGGATATGAGTATAGGCAACCTTTCTCAAGGTTGCTAGTTGACATTGTTTTCAATTCGCGTTATCCAAAAGGTATAAATTATTTATGCTTGTTATTTATTATTATGTTTGCATACATTTGTATCCTCATATGAGTTTATGCATAGATAGTAATAAATTATTTATTATACTTTGTTACATGTTTAAATAAATATAAAATTTTAAAATATACATACCAAAATACTATTATATTTGAGATGTATCTAAGATAATCACCTTATAAATGTACTATTTATTGGATAAATAATGATTCACTATGTAGGTGCATATTCTCTATGTGTTTGATTAAATTTTAAACTCATTTATTAAATGTCCATAATACGATTCATAGCATGAGAGAATTTGTAATTGGATAACAACTAGTAAGCGTACCTATATATGCAATTATGAATGTATTGAAATTATCCCTAGTTGAATTGATGAGCACGGACGTCATTAATTCTGTTAAGACTAGCACATTTTAAACTCCTTGGTTTACCAAGTAATTGTTCCTCACTGGCTAGAGACATTGGATGTTGAGAGTTAAACGTAGATGCTAGTTAAAGGTAACTAGTTCATTGGAGTAACCTGCCATGAGACTTCATATAGTTCTATATATATAAAGATGTATCAATGAAGATCTCAGTGCAGCTTAAGTGCAAGTTTTCTTTGACTTCGGTATTTAAGTCCTATTGATCATGGAGGCTTATACTTTGACATCTTAAGTAAATATCTCCAAGGAGGTGTGGACTCGAGGTGATTAGGTGTACGTCAATGTGCCCAAAGGTGTTTGGATAGCCTATAGAGGATTCACTGCTCTTTGAAAAAAGAAAATGTATACCCTGCAGCCATTTGTCAGAATTGTTACTGGAAGTCTTTCGTCAAATCATTGCATGTCAAGAGTATAGTGCTCTTGGATACATGTATGAGTAACTTGAATCCATAGGACAAGAAAGTAGTTTGGACTAGGTGTGACGTAGTCAGCCTAATGGGGACTAATATATAGATCATATCTTGAACTAAGCGGGTATAAGACAGTGAAAGAAACGAGACACGTCTCATTATATCTATGAAAGGTTCAGAAATGGTTCTAGTATCAATCATTGAGTTTTCGATCAATTGGGGGTCATGATGTATTACTTAGTATCACTCATGATCGTTCTGTAATTAATAATTAATTATGGACTGCCAATATAGTAGGAAAATTATTAGCTCACACACACTATAAGTTTTTTCGAAGAACTTAAAATAAGTTTGAGAATTAAATTTTTTAGATCGAGAGAAATAAAGTCTGGTCCGATCGAACAAAGGGCAAAAAAGATGAGTTTTGTTTTATGAAGACGAGATGAACCAAATTGGTTTGGTTCTAATGGTAGATATTTTGGCAGATCAAAAATGATGATGGACTTTGTCTTATGAAGATAAAATAAACTAAATTAGTTTGGTTCAAACTCTGATTTGGCCCAAACTAGTTTTGTTTGTTTCGTCTTCTCGAAACAAAATTTCTAATCTATTCCAATTTATCACAACTCGCTTCTATCATAACCCAAACCAAATTAATTTAATTTTGTTTACATCAATATTAAAATAT
>NW_027429166.1:0-1366 GCF_044706935.1 Curcuma longa | reverse complement strand
ATTAAAATGCTTGAAGGAGAAACTGCAAGTGGACTTCACGCGAGGATCAAAGACATCCTCAACGGCCTGCATGCTATAGGACAAAGCGTCGACAACCGCGACGTAATAAGGTACGCCCTCAAAGCCTTTCCCCGGAATACCTTGTGGGCATCAATGGTAGATGCCTACAAAGTTTCTAGGGATTTAAATAAAATTAAATTAGATGAACTGTTTTCAGAATTTGAATTACATGAGCAGACTAATACGGAAGTGCAGGAGAAAGGTATAGCCTTACTTGCAGGTTCCGAACCAAAACGAAGGAAACTACCGGAAGAATCGGAACCTTCAGACTCCGACACTAACGAAGACGTCACAACGGAACTAGTTAACCTAGTCCGGAAGATGTTTCGGAACAAGCGCGGAGTTCGCCGATCGGAAATCAGAAAGGTCGTAAGCACATCAAAGCAACCATCCACCGGAAAACAAGAGGCAAAGTGCTACGGTTGCGGACGAAGGGGACATTTCATCGCCGACTGTCCGAATCAACAAAAAGATCGGAAGGCGAAACGTAAAGCACTCAAGGCGACTTGGGACGAGTCGTCTTCCGAGGAATCAGACGAAGAACCTACGACAAGCTTCCTAGCCCTTCCGGCCCAAAACGAACCGAACCAGAGCGACTACGACTCGGACGATGAAAGCCACGGATCCGTATCCGTTTCCGAAGGCCCGAAACCCAATGTAAGTCAAAATAGGCTGTTTTCAATTATTATTACATTAAGTAAGAAATTAGCTAAGTCCGAGGCCTTGGTTGAATCGCTCCAAGAAGAGTTAGAACTTTTCAAGGAGAAAGTCAACCCTGAGTCACCAACTACGAACAAGTCGGTTGAGGATTCGACTCGAGTCCAACTCGAGGAAGAAAATTCCCAACTGAAAGTTCAAGTTAGTGAACTCAGACGGTCGCTTGAACAATTCACCTCCGGGTCCAAGTATCTGGACATGATGCTTGGATCGCAGAAGGCTGGATACAATCGATCGGGCATCGGGTATGCCGCTAAAAATAGGTCATTCATTGCACTCACACGTAGAAACCGAACACGAGTCCGAGCGTGGGTTCCGAAGTCTCGACTGGTTAATCCAATCAGACCGAACCACTTTTTGATTCCCAAGGATCAGGTTCACTTGATTCGACCAATCAAGGGACACGATCCCGGGGGAACAAAATCGCATTACTTGATTGCTTGTGTAACTTAGCTTTTACTTTCTGCATTAGAAATTAGGCTAGTTTAAGGACCAACTACTTGATCAATTCTTGCCAACCTAGTACCAAGGTGGGGCGAGATGATAGTACGTCAGGGAGGCTAGATTAAGTGATCAGGAAGGGTAAGGA
>NW_027429165.1:0-2141 GCF_044706935.1 Curcuma longa | reverse complement strand
AATACCCGAAATTTCCTTCGATAATTTCTGGATAATTATGCATGAATGATAGATTAATGATGATAGAAAGGAATGAGTATTTATGTTAAGAATGACCTAAGATGTTGCAAATAATGGGTTAAAATGCATAAAAGGGCTTTGCTAGAAAAAAAGAAAAGAAAAAGAAAAGAAATGTGGAGGTGCCAGGGATTGACCCTTGGACCCCCAATATGTAGCAAGCCTTAAGTAACCATAGGAGATAGTAGTTAATTCTTGTTAAAGAGATAAGGGAAATGCTTGTTAAACCTAAGGGTTTATGGATTTTTCATTAAACCAAACGGAGAGGCAGTAGTGGGTTAGGACGTGGGAGTTGTGGGGAGTTGTGGCTCGATCGTAACTGGCCGCTTCTCTTTATAAACCCTTCTCCTCGCCCAGAATAGCTTTTTCCCTTCGTTCCCTGTTTCTTTCTTCTCTGGCCGCCGAAGGTGTTGGAGTTCCTCAACCCGGTTGCAAAGGAGAAGGGCTAGGGATTAAGGAGAGGGCTCGTCTGTTTGGTACAAGCGTTAGAAACTTCGAAACAAGGTAAGTTCCCTCACCTGCAATATAATGGCTACGATGATAGTTTTACTGTTGTAGATAAATCATGTTTTGGTTATATGTTCTTCGTTTAAAGGTTTGCTGCTGCTTAATCAGAAAAATCATGTTTGTTTACTGCTGTAGATGTTCTTTATATGTTCTTCGTTTAAAGGTTTAAAGCATGTTTAGAGTGCAAATACTAGTTACCAACGATCTGTCTTCATGATAAACATAAATAGGGTAATATAAATCGTGGCATAATTAAAATAGATGTTTGTTTCTGGATATATCTGTTTTAAGTTTATTAAACAGAACTTAGAAACCCGAGAACAGAAACACTGGTAATCGACTTGTTGGTCGATTACCAGAGGGTGTAATCGATCGTCCGATCGATTACACGCTTTAAAGAGGAATGAAATCCGCGACTCTTAATCGATCACCCGATCGATTAAGAGGCCGTAATCGATCGGCTGATCGATTACGAGGCTGTAATCGATCGGTTGATCGATTACCAAGCCTACTGTGGACACCGAAATGAAGAAATCGATATTCTGATCGATTAGGCTTCTGTAATCGATCGTTTGATCGATTACAGAGGCCACTGTGATGAACATTTGAACAGAATCGACCCTTGGATCGATTTAAGCCTATCAATTGATCTTCTGATCGATGATAGGGATATAAATCTCCTGATTCGGTCGGTTTAAGGTTAATAAAGCTAAATCTTATGGAGAAAGTGCAACCAAACCTAAATTAAGGTTTAAATGTTGTTAAGCATAAGATGTAAATACCTTATGACGAATGTATTGAATATGTATGACGTGAATGTTCACTATGAATGAAAGAAAGATGTTATGGAACATTCATGTTATAATGGAAAAGGAAAGTATAAAAAGGTATTTTACTTTAAATGAATGGCTTGTACCGGAACCCGAAAGGGATCCAAGGGATGGGTACCCTAAGAACGCCCCTAGGTTGAAGGACATTTGAGAAGACCTAGTATGCAGGTGGGTCGAGACTAGCTACCTCGTACCTACTTGAATGAATGCGCGCAAAAGAAATGAATGGGTACAAGCCAGGGATCCCCAAAAATGATGATGATTATGTTTATCTATTAAGTTAAATATTTTCAAAAAGGAAATGATTTTCATGTTTATGATACGATGTGAATAACCAATGATTGAATATGCATGTTTAGGAAATGTTGATATGCTTTTATGCTTTAATGTTATGATGTTATGTAACGTTTGGATTTTGTGAGTAGGAAAGGAACTTACTAAGCTTTATGCTTATAGATGCTTCCTTATATTGCAGATCCAGCCAACAGGTATTAAGGAAATGGGAAGCAGCGGGACAGGGCTGAGAAGATGTGTGTGGTGGTGACTTGACCAAGCCTCGGCCATGCAATTAATTTTATATATGCATGTTAAACAATGTCTTAATTATCATGTTCAGTAATTTAATTATCATGTTTAGAACTTTGTAATCTAGAATTGCCATGCAACCTAGGTTAGTTTTTATTATTTTGCTATCATATATGAATTCTGTTGTTTAATAGTAGTTATGTTTCCGCTGCAAAGTTTAGT
>NW_027429164.1:0-9333 GCF_044706935.1 Curcuma longa | reverse complement strand
CAACTAGTTAATTAATTTGTATAAATATACATGATAAATTATTCATAAATAATATTTATAAATAAAATTTATTTAAATTATATTCATCAATAAGATTTTTAATAATCAAATAAAAAATTAAAAATTAAAATAAATAAACTTTTATTATTAAACTTAATAATTAATAAAATAAAATAATTAATTAATTAAATAAATTTAATATAGAATTTTTAAATAATCAAATAAATTTAAACTATGAGTTTAATAACATGGAAATAAATTAAACTCAAGCTAAGTTTAAACTAAACTCAAGTTCATAAAAAATAGTTTGATTTATTTTAGATTCGATTTGATTTATCTTGATTATTTTATTAAATAAACTTGAACATCTTAAAATTTTGACTCACATTAATTCAAGTATTATTATATTAATTTTAATCTAAACTACTATAATATATAATAATTTTATTTTAAAAAATTACAGTATAAAATAACTTCATTAAAATTGCTTATAAATTCTTTTACCAATTAGAAATTTTAAAAAACAGTGTTACATATTATATTAATTTTAAATAAAATTGTTTGTTATAATAATATAAGTTAATTGATTAAGTTAGAATAATTTTTATCAACTTAAAATTATATAATAATATAAGAATGAAGATAATTTTAGAATAAAAATAAGATAAGATTTTATTTTACTGTCTTTTTTTTTAAAAAAAAACCTTTGTCCTGTCTTCTTTTTTCATTATTATACCCATGGCTTATTTTTCAGAATACTTTTATATCTAAACCCCTTTTACTTAATCAAATTTTAACTAAAATTAAATTGAGTGGAAAACAAACAATATTATACATCATTCGTAATAATTAAGTTATAAAAGATCATAAAAAAATAAAAAAAAGATTTCTTTTTCAAAAAGATATCCCCATCAAATACTTTCTCTCGATAATATCCTGAGAAAAATATCCTTACTTTCAGTATTATTATAACAACTATAATTAATTATTATAATATTATTTTAACCGCTACTATAATATATAACAATTAACATAATACTTTTGTAATCTTATAATAATTACTTAATAACTAATATAATTATTTTAAAATAATTTTAATCAATTAAAAATAATTTTAATAAATTTAAATAATTTTAATATAACATTATTCATCTTTAAAATTAGATTTAAAATTTAACTACATATAATAATTATCTAAATAATTTTGATAAATTTAAACGATCTAATTAATTTAATAAAAAATATTTTAATATAACAATACTTTATATATACTAATTTTAATTAAAATAAAATAATTAATTTTTCATATCAGAAATAAGAAGCATTTTAAATACAAAACATACGAGACGTTCTTTTGAATTTTACTCTCTTTTAATTTTTTAAAACAAATAAAATTTACATAATTTGAAAATTATGAAAAGCCCTTTTAATTTTTACTCAATAAACAATAATATAACTAAAATTTTTGGTAAATTGTCATTGATACAAGGCAGACCCTCATTTTACATATTTACAAAAAAGTACACTCATTTTGGTAAATTGCGATCGGCACGAGCTGCAGCTTCCTCCAGACGACAGTGCATTCTAATGGCGAAGACGATTTGCTGTAAGAACTTTAAGAGAACTCGGAAAAGCCCTGATCAACAACGTCTCTCTACATCTCTACAACTCAAAATTGTCTCATACGAAGCGAACTCGATTAGAAACTACTTAATCAATCAATGAGAATTCCATGAATTAATTCTTCTGCAGATCAGGAACAAGAGGCGGCTTCCTGCCGCCACCGCCGGCGGCGCCACCTTGCGCCGCCAAAGAAGCACAAGAAGCAGCCCTAGGAGCCTTCCTAGACGTCACCCTGCCATAGCTGTCGCACGTCTTCATCATCGTCTTTCTCTTGTAAGGGCTCTGCTTCTTCGGCAGGTCCTCCAAGCTCCTGACCACAGAGAGGGACGTGAAGGATTGTGATTTCCCCTGGTAGTATTTCGACAGCCCTCTGATCCTGCATCACAAAGCAATCCATCTACTTAGTTCAGCTTCGTTAATTCTTTTCTCAGACTGCATGAATGCATATTTATATCGATCATACTTACTTGATGGGCAGTTGCTCCACGAGAGTAGGTAACTCAAACAATGGCCCATTTTGATTCGCCTCCGCAAGATCTCTGTCGTCGTCGGAGTTGCTTAAAAGAGAGTCAGAATCAAAGAGCTCTTCGTCATCTTCTTCTTCTTCATCACCACGCTGTCTTTGCTTGAGACCTTCAGTGCCCATACTTAATTCCTCTTCGATCGATCTCTAAGCTTATTATCTATGTCACTCGATCCTAAATTCGGTTTGGCGAATATATAGAGAGGGGATAATTAGTATGTGGAAGTGGAAATGGAATCCATGGCGTGGAGGAGGACTACTGAGGTGGAGCTCCCTTTCGCCATTATTATCGTCCCCTTTGTTCATCACAAGCTCATCCATATCCACTGCCTGCGCGTCAGGAATCGAGCCATCTGTCCCATCTCAATTGGTGAGACCGAGCCACTGTCTGAAAATTCAACTCCAAGTTCTTGCAAGTGGTAGATTCGGTGGATTGGATTAGATTTTGAGAAGCAAAACGAGATTTTGCTTGCGGTAGATTCGGTGGATCCCACAGAGATCGCATTGGTCAGATAATTGGATTTTAATCAGAAGGAGGATTTGGAATCCAACGTGAAATTTTATTGCCCGCCGCCTTAATTGCCGGGGAATGAAGGAGCATGAGTCGTTGAACGACGAGATCCATGCATGAATGTGCCTTTGAATTCTTGGCGAGCTTATCCAGAAGATTGGAGATCCATCCAGAGGATCGAGGATATGATTTGAACTTATTCAAATCTAATCTAATCTCTCGAGACGGTTGTGACAATAATTGATGAATTTACCTTTTTTTTAATCTAAACCTCTGAATATTTTCTCTTTATAAAATTTTAATTTAATTTATTTAAATTATTTAATAAAATAATTAATTTGACGGAATTCATTCAAATTGATGACTCTAATTAAAAAACTAATATATATAATTAAATTAATTAATTAAATCATAAAAAATATCGAAAATAAAATATATATGACACATCATTAGTCATGTAGCATATTAAAAAATCCTTAAACCATATATTATTTATCAAGATTAAACATATTAGAGCAGAGTTGTAGAAGATTAAACATATTACGTATCAAAATTGAAAGAAAGTATATCTCAAATTAAAAGATGAAATATAATAATTAAGAAAAAAAATCTCTTGAGTCTCGACTCTATCAACATTACCATAATCATCGCCTTAGCATGTCTATATTGTAATTTTTTTATATATATTTTATTTTACAATTGTGATTTAAAAGATTTTTTTTTTTGAATCCTCTGTATGCTTGAATAATATTATTTACATTGTTTAGAGTTTAAAAAATTAAAATTAATTTTTAGATTTATAATTAATCTATAATAGTTTTTCGAAGGAGGTTGGGCCTCAAAAGGCCTTCCCTGGATCCGGCCTTTTAAATTTCATATATTATTTAAAAGTACATATTGAGTAAGCTATTTGGATAGTCGGTTAGCTAACCTAACCTAACTTAATCTTACCTAACCTAAGGTCCAAAACTTAATTTGCTCGACAAATACAACTCAATTAGATGCCCCACAAGTTCACAAGATTAATGCTACAACCACACCCCTAAATAATTAATTAAAGGACAAGGAGCCCTCACATTATTTTAAGTGTACTAAAAGCAAATAATGGATTTTAATTAGTGTGCTTATGTTAAATGTGCTAAAGGAAAAGAAATAAAAGAAAAAGAATAAGAAGAAAAATAAATTACACACTTTAGAGTACATTGAATAATGGATTTATTAACATGAGCCGAGCATGTTGCTATGATGGCTTGTGTCACAAGGGGAGGAGTGATGCCGAAGCACAGTAGATTATTTATGTATCTCTAATTGGATTAATTTAGTATTAGTGTGATCGATGTTTAAGATTTTGATAATTTAATTTAATTAATATATTTAATGGAATTTGATCAAAGGCGATCAACTGACTTGATCACGATTGATTAAGTGGAGCGTAGAGTTTAAGCAAATTAAAGTTGACTTGAAGTTTGGAAGTGAGTGAAAATTTAAGTAGGATTAGATATTTGACAAGTTGGTGGAAATGCCTAGTGGAATTATGCAGTGCAAGTCCTAGTAGACTAGATAACATAAGTTATAGTGGAACTAAGTAAAAGAAAAACTTGATCGAGAATCAGATAGTGGAAGTCTTAACGGGACTAAACAATGAAAATCTTGATTGAAAATTAGACAGTAGAAGTCCTAATAAAACTAGGTAGTGGAAGTTCTGATTGGAAACCAGATGATGAAAGTCCTAGTGGGCCTAGATAGGAGAAGATCTAGTTGGGAACTAGATCAAGTCCAAGAGAGTCAACTGGGAGTTAAACACTTGACAGTGGAAGTCCCAGTTGAGTGGCCGAAAGTTGAACACTTGACAAAGAAAGAAGTCTTGAAGAAATAAACTCCTAACAAATAAACTTAGTAGATTACATAAACCAAGTACTAGGTCTTCGATCATTGGACCCATGATTCGATAGATTTGAAAGGATGAACAAGGAAGCAAGGAAGGCTGTCCTGGAGGAGTGGTGTAACATGGCAATCAGTCACCTTCCATGGGTAACCAGTCATTTTCTGTAGGGCTGCTACACTCTGGTCCTTCCCTTTCCTCTTAACTACGCACTCTTGATCAACAATAATAGAGAGGAAGAGATCAATAGCAGCAGGAATAAAATTAAAATTTTCTGTCGCCTTAATTGTAATAATATTTTTATTATTATCACGTATAAAAATATTTAATAATTTTATTATATTTTTTAAAAATCTAAAAAATATAATAATGTACAGTTGTAGTTTAGTCTTCGACAAAATTAAAATCTCTATTTTATTTTTAGAATTAGTATGTAAGTTATTTATTTATTACCAGTGACAGTGAAATATTGAAGCTCAAATGTATTGTTAAAATATAATTAAAATTTATGATTAATTTTTTAAAGCTTGAGTACCCAATTTTATTGAATCTCCTTTTAGTCTTTCATATTCTCAAGTTAATTAAGCAATAACATAGATCTCAATTTCACACAATTTAAGAATAATTAATTAATTAATCAATAGAAAAATATCAAAAATATAATGCACACTATTAGCCAATTGAAGGATTAAAAAGTCTTTATGTACTATAGCACAACACACTTCATGATTGAATATATTACATAAAAAAAAGCATATCTAACAAAATTAAAAGAAAATAGATCTCGAGTCAAATGAAATATAACAAATAACAAAAACTTATTGAGTCTCGGCTTTTGATCAAATAAAACAGACATAAATCATCAAAGAAAATAAATTATATTATTGATTCACCACCTATCAATATCATCGCATAACCATCACTACATCATGATATGTCTACATTATTAATTTTCTAACTATTTTATTTTATTGTAATGTTTGTGATTTAAAAGGGGTTTAACAATTTTTTTGAGCCTTTAATTATATGTTTGGATAATTAGATTATTTAGGATTAATAAATTAATTAATTATTTAAATCTATAATTAATCTATAATATTTTTTTAAAAGACCTCCTAATGGTCGGGTCCTCGCCTAACCTAATCATGTTTTCAGATATTCTTCACTAGAAAATTAATCACTCATCTCAATTAGTTATACATATTTGCTCATAAATTTAATCAATATAGATTCATATAATCTTTGCTTAAGCAAATGGATTGAGACGAACCACTAGTGTCAGGGCCATAAATGAATTGAATTTTTATGAATAAGTTTAGTGTTCGACTTGCTATTTGCTAAGAGTTTATTAATGTTTGTTTACTATACACAAGATCAATTAAATGAATATACTTGAACACATATATATTTAATTCGTTAATGTTCGTGAACAACATTCATGAATCATATTCATCAATAAATTTTTTATCAATATATTAAATAAATATAAAAAATTTAAAATGAATAAATAAATTTATATTATCAAATTCAATAATCAATCAAACAAATTTAAAATGTAAAAGTTTCAAACGATCAAATAAATTTTGAATTGAGAACTTAATAATATCTAAATAAATCAAACTCAGTCAAAGTTGAACAAAGCTCAAGTTTATAAAAAGAAATCAAAACAAGCTCGAACAATTATTTTAACGACTTGGTTTATTTTAAATTTGATTTAGTTTGATTTGATTATCTTATAAATAAACTTAAATATCATAAAATTTAATTTGACATGAATTATTTACCGTCCTAGCTAGTGGATTTAGAGGAAAATGATACTCTATGAATGAGAAGCTCTTTGAGTAAACATTCTTTTGTAAGTCTGTTCTATCGTAACTAACTCAGCTATGTCTTGAAGTTTTTGAGTAAACATTCACAAACATTGTAGGAGCTTTACCTTCCTAAATTGAACCATATCAACAAAAAAACCAAAAAATAAAAAAAACTTCTTAATTTAATCTAGGAATTATATATTCATCACTATAAAATTCAAAATACATTATTATAAAATATTTTAATTTTTTTCACGAGTCAAAATTAATATTAAATTATATAGAATACATTCTTAAATACCCAATTAATATACACTATCATAAGAATTTCTAATATAAAAGTATTTTTTTTATCGTGTCTAAGTCTTACTATCAGATTAATCCTAAAGCTAAGATGATCAATTTGATTTCATGAAAGATTCTCACGACCACCAGAATAAATTTGAAAGTGCAAGTGACAGTCTACACAATAACCCAATGATCCCAATGTTTCAAACGCGGAAGGTATATTTTTTTCGCTTCCTGAGTTTTGAACTCCAAAAAATTCCAAGATATAGTTACCATTGCACCAGCTTGGGGGCTATATATATATATATTATTTAAAAGTATATTATCACAAATTTAAAATTTATATTAGTGTTTCGTTAACTTAGGACTATAAATAAATTGAACGTTTATGAATAAGCTTGGTTAGAGCCTTTTATGTCTATTTAATATATACAAGATCAATTAAATAAAAAACTTGAATTATATTCATCAATAAATTCTTATCAACATATTGTATTATCAAACTCAATAACCAACCAAATAAGTTTAAAATGTAAAAAATTTCAAACAATCAAAAAAGCTTAAATTAAGAACTCGATAACATCTAAACGAAACAAGTTTAAAAGCTTATAAAAAAATAAAACTAAGTTTGAATAATTATTTCAATGGTTTTATTCATTTTAGATTTAGTTTGACTTAACTCGGTTACCTTATTAAATAAACTTGATCACCATAAAATTTAACTCAGGACTTGTTTACTTAACCCTAAGTTAACCCATGTTATTCGTTAGCTATTTGGATAGTCAAACTAGTCAACTAAAATTATTTGGATAGTCGGCGACATGATTTGCTCGACAAATACAACTTAATTAGATACCCCACAAGTTCACAAGATTACAACAACCAACAATTAAAGAACCCCTCACATGCGCAAATAATGGATTGTAGTATGTTGAGAAAATGATATTCTGCGCGACTCCGTGAGCGATATAGCCGACCCATCATCATTGCCGCCGCGTCGTCCGGCCACCGCCAGCTGCCGGCCCGGGCACGATCGACATGCCACTCGCCGACGCTTCGGCCGATGTTGGATTCCAATCGAATTGTGATCGGAATCCGGCGCAATTTAGTCGGAACTCGGCAATGGCACGTGGCGTTTTCGGCCAAATCGTGATAGGATTCTGGCCAAATCGCGGTCGGAGACCCGTCGAGGAAGGATCGGCGTGCACGGCGGTCCTTCCTCGGCCGATCTCTGATCGCGATTTGGCTGGAATCCGATCGCGATTTGGCCGGAAACAGGCACTTGCCATTGTCGACCGCGTTCCGACCAAATTGCGTCGGATTCCGACCACAATTCGGTTGGAATCCGATGCCGACCGACGCACCGGTGAGCAGCGCGTCGATCGTGCCGATCGAGTCATAACCGACGGTAGCCGGATGGCACGACGAGGGCGGCCGGCAACGGCGGGGGTCGGGGGATGAAATACTGTGTATTTCCACATTTGGACGGTCAGATCTGACGCGCGATCGCGTGATGGATGGTGGATCACATGGTGCTCACGGGCGCGCACGAGGGAGTCGCGCAGAATACCAAAATCGGTAGTGTGCTTATGTTAAACGTGCTAAAGTAAAATAAATAAATATTTAATTTTTACGATTTAATTAATCATGAAAGTAGACTGACGATTCAGTTTTATCAAAGTTTATCATCAATCATCAAAATAAATTCAAAAAAAATTGTAGATATCAACGACCCAATGGTCCAATATATATCATCGGTACGTAGTTTGAGCATCATGAATGTTCGAAAATACCCAATGTGAGAATTGAATCCTCGCTGCATGAATTATCCGCTTTGTCACTTACCTTCCGACCGCGCGGACAGTAAAAACAAAAATGGATTGATGAGCATGGGTCAAGCATGTTACTATCATGGCTCATGCCACAAGTGGAGTGGTGCAGCATGGTAATCAGTCACTTTCCTTGAGGCTGCTATTGCCTTAATTTGCACTCTTCTAAAAATTTTAAACTAGGAATATATAAATAAACTTTTATAATTAATATATTTTATATTTTGATAATTCATGTGTCCAGTAAATTTAAATTGCAATTTATGCCTACTCCAAAATTAAATTTTAAAAATTTAAATTCTATCTTTTATTGTTATTTTTGATAATTTAATTATTTAAATTTTATTTAATTAATCTTAAAGTATATCTATATATATATATCAAATTTTAAAATATTTATTTTATTTTATCTTTGGAAGGATAAGGATGGTCCTGATCTTAAGTGTTGTTTTGTGTTTTTTTATATTCGAGCCGACAATCACGCGCTCACATTTTAAATGCTATTTTCAAAAATGCCCAAAAAAATAATTGAATTTTTTTTTTTCAAAATGACCCCTAAATTTTGACTACAACTTTTTAGAACATTTAGTGTCAAAATTTTAAATGGCCGATCAGATCACGTGATGTCATAATATAAAATTCTCGAGGCCGCATCTTCCAACATAGTGTAACGTAACATGCTCAGTAAGATATTTAATAAGTATTCACGATTTAAATCTTAAATATAATACATTAGTGAATATTTTTTTCTAAATAAAATAAAAATTATTCATATTTTTAGATTTATTCGATGGATAAATTAAAAGGAAATGTCAGCAAGTTTTGCTACCTTTTAGACCTAAAATATATTTCTTTTTCTTGCTTAA
>NW_027429163.1:0-1864 GCF_044706935.1 Curcuma longa | reverse complement strand
CTCAACACTCACTCGGCATCACATGACGACCTCATCTTGGCCTCGAGTTTCGGTTTCGACACTCACTCGGCATCACGTGCCCACCCCATCTCGGCCTTGGATTTCGACCTTTAGATCCGATCTCGACACTCACTCTACATTACACGTTGACCCCATCTTGATCTCGAGTCTCGATCTCGAGTTTCGATCTCGACACTCACTCAACATCAAATGTCGACCTCATCTCGGCCTCGAGTCTCTTAAGTTTCGGTCTCAGCACTCACTCGACATCATGTGTCAACTCCATCTTAGCCTCAAGTCTTGACCTCGAGTTTTAGACTCAACACTCACTCAGCATCACACACTAACCCTATCTCGACCTCGAGTCTTGACCTTAGAGCCTGCTTAATCTAAGGAGTTAGTCGACCCGCGCAATCAGGGGAGCCTAAGACTGTTTCTTCCAGAGAAATAGGAAAATATCCTAAAATACACGGGTGATCCGAATCTTTCTAAAACTAAAATAGATATTTCAGAATATTTCCTAAACAAAAACTAATATTTTAGAGATTAACTCTATAAAGGGTTGTCCATACCTATGGGCACAAATATGCAGGGGCGGATCCAGAAATAATATTTAGCGGGGGCTAATAAATTTTTTTACAATATAATAATCATTCCAAAACACTCTAAAATCATAAAACTATATCATTCTACTACAGTATAGCGGAATCAATATTTTTTTTAAACGTAAATGTATAAATGTGCGGAAGGAAAAAATTCTCATCTGAAAATCCAGAAATACATCACTCAAAATGCAGATTACTCAATCAAAATGCAGATCACTCAAAATACATCACTCAAGGTACTTTCCAAATTGAAATTCTGATAATTGGATCAATGAAGAAGACCTTAGGAGATACAGAGCATCCCGTTGGGCAGTAAATCACTTTTGAGGTCGGGATATTCCAATTCCCTTCTATTGTAACTTGCATAAAAAAACTTTATTTCAGATAATAGAAAGTGTGCATTTAACTGAAGTATCTTCAGAAATCAAAGTCAATCTCCAGAATAGCAAAAGAACCATATACAGAATAGTAAAAGAACATATCGGGACTGTAGGGTCCCCAAGGATGTCTATATCTCCAAAATGGCATGATATTGTCCACTTTGGGCCTAAGCCCTCATGGTTTTGTTCTTGGGCTCTCCCCAAAAGGCCTCATCCCAATGGAGATACTTTCCATCCTTTTAAACTCATGATCTTTCCCATGTGTTTTAGATGTAGGACTATGTTTGCACCTTTGCAACCCAACAATCCCCCCCTCAAACAAAGGACCATAGACCCCCCTCAAACGGAAAGCCTCCGTTTGATGTCTGAATCTTCGACCCACCAGGACTTCCTGCCCCTCGGTCCACCCTGACCTACTAGGATTTCATGCCCAGCCGTAACCAGGACTTCATGCCTCTCGGTCTACCCGACCTACTAGGACTTCCTGCCCAGCCGCAACCAGGACTTCATGCCCCTCGGTCTACCCGACCTACTAGGACTTCCTGCCCAGCCGCAACCAGGACTTCATGCCCCTCGGTCTACCCGACCTACTAGGACTTCCTGCCCGGTGTCTGGTCCTCTTGATTCAAACACGGGAGCTTCTACTTCCTTTGTTTTTAAGGTTCAATCCACATGGTTAGATCCGGATCATGGCTCATCCGGCGGTTAGTCCGGTGAAGAGCGACCTCGCTCTGATACCAATTGTAGGGTCCCCAAGGATGTCTGTATCTCCACAATAGCATGATATTGTCCACTTTGGGCCTAAGCCCTCATGGTTTTGTTCTTGGGCTCTCCCCAAAAGGCCTCATCCCAATGGAGATACTTTCCATCCTTTTAAAC
>NW_027429162.1:0-1049 GCF_044706935.1 Curcuma longa | reverse complement strand
TATAAAAAACTAATTCCTAATTGATCTCCAGGTTATGGCGAGGCAAAGGCCTTCTTGGATATGGGAGCAACCACCCCTTCCTAGACAAGATCAATTTCGGAGTTCGTTAATTATACGCGCATAATTTTCCTTAATTATCCTTAAGGGGTAGGTTTTAAATGTTTAATCAATTAAACACAACCACACACATATATATTTGCAGCAAAAATAAAATCAGCAATAAATATGGAAATAAATAAAGAAAGACTATTTCCAACTATTATGGCCTTTTATTTTCCTTCGCTGCAACTCGGCTTTTTGACCGTCTCGCTTCCTCTTCCGCTGCGCCTTTGTGGCCTCAAAGATCTGCGCCTTGCTTGGAACCAGGTCGATGCATGAAAATAAAATTTTACAAAATTTGATCCTATACTCCTTTGAAGGAGTTTACAAAAATCTAATTTTGCAAAAAAAAAATTAAACTAATTTCCTATCATGCATAATATTTGCAAAAAAAACATTCACACATATTTGGCCACAATAGTTGGAAAATTTATCCTGCAACACCGAGTTAGACTATTGCAAATTTCTAACTATTAAATATGTGCTATAGCATGCAAAACTTAACCGAAGTAATTTTTCCGGAATCGGAGAACCTCGCTCTGATACCATTTGTTGGCGTTCTGGATCTCCGTCCTATGTTCCGAGATACTATCCGCTCCTGGAAAGCATAGAACTCCACAGGACAAAAATTTTATCCCGCCTGGATCAATTGACAAAGTCTACAAAAGACTAAGTCAATCGATCCTTTAGGATCGCCGATTCCTAAATTACCTTCTACGGTTTCTACGACTAGTTCTAGTACGAAAATAAACTGCGGAAAATAAATCATACCAGAACCTTTAGATGACCTCGGAATCTTCCACTGTATTCCTAGCTTCTTCCTGGACGTTGGGTGGACAACGAACCTCCAGAAATAAAAGATGCAAATTCTCCGGATGAAGAACCTTGGATCGCTTTGCTTCTTCGCAGCAACTTCGCTTCGTCTTGTATCCTTTCTTGGATCCGGCCAC
>NW_027429161.1:0-3563 GCF_044706935.1 Curcuma longa | reverse complement strand
TCGAAAAGCGTGCAAACACGCTATTCACCCCCCCTCTAGCGTGTTTCCGATCCTACAATATATACTACGTACATGTGCTTGTTATTATATAGGGATTAAGAGCATGTACATTCATAGCAACAGAGGTTTAGTTCGATTATATAGTCAGTATAAATCAAACAATCCTCAGATGGTCCTGCTTAATACACACTGAGTGTATTAGTGTAATTCTATAGTGAAGACAGACTAAGACCAAATTACACTACAACCAATCCAATGGTTTGTCCAATTCATCTTGGTTGTGAACACTGTTTGTAATCTATAAGGAACTGATAATATGGTCTTCTGTGTGTGACTCCGCACACCATGTTTATTTACAATATAGATTAAATGGACACTTGCATAAAAACTAAATGCAAACATTTACCAAATGTGATTCTTATTTCAAAATGTTTATTTACATAGATAGCTAGGATTCTGGTATACATCCCAACAGTGTAGATATGAATAGGTTAAAAATGTTTGGAATGAAGAGTCATGACTGTCATGTGTTCATGCAAAGACTTATGTCAATAGCTTTTCATGACCTTCTGCCTAATAATGTTTGGCAAGCACTTACAGAACTGAGTCTATTTTTTATAGATTTGTCGGCTAGGTGTATTATGACGGCCGATATGCTTAAACTTGAAAAGATATTCCTATCATATTATGTAAGCTTGAGCGTATATTTTCACTAAGTTTTTTTAATCCAATGGAACATCTACTAGTTCACCTTCCTTATGAGGTACAATTAGGTGGTCCTGTTCAGTATAGATGGATGTATCCATTTGAAAGATTTTTGAGAAAATTAAAGAATAATATTCGCAATAAAGCCAGAGTCAAGGGGTCGATATGCAATGCTTATTTGATTGAAGAAGCAACTTCTTTCAGCTCCTATTATTTTGATGATACTATCAACATCAGACATCGCAAGAATCTCAGAAATTATGATGATACTCAGTCAATTAACCCTACAATGCTTTCTATTTTCAAGTTTCCTAGCAAACCATTTGGTGCTTCTAATTCAAGATGGTTAAATCAACAAGAATATCAAGTTGCAAGAACATACATACTCTTGAATTGTGAGGAGGTCAAACCATACATAAGGTGAGTTGATTGATAAAATCAACTACTAATCCCTATTTAGTTATGTTTGATATCCCAATTATTTTTAATTTTACTTTTCATCCATTTCAACCTTTACGAACAATAACTTCATTATCAAAATCCATCCATCAGTCAAAGTGAAGTCGAGGAAAAGTTAGAGATAAAATTTGCAATGTGATTTCAAATCTATGTAAGTTAAAGAATAAATAATTTTCCATACAGGAATATCAATTTTTTATCTAATTTATATCATATTTATTATTATAGGTGAACGATCGTAGATTATCAAACGTGGATGATGGAAGGATAATCAATCTTGCATCTAGACCCCTCTGTAAGATATAAGTATATTCTGGTTTTTACTTTAACGGTTTTAAATTCCACATGACACAATGGGAATTACAAAGAATGACCTTTAATTCTGGTGTTTATGTAAAAGGATCTATCAATAAAAATAACTCAGAATTTAATTATTACGGGAGACTCGAGAAAATTATTGAGATTGAATATCCTGTTTTACCCATAAAAAGGTGTATGCTATTCAAATATTCTTGGTATGATCCGACTCCCAGAATAGGAACCAGAATACACTCAAACTACAATTTAGTTGAAGTTAATGCAAATAAAAGGTTTAACAAGTTTGAAACATCGAACTCCAATATAGCTCAACACCATGATGCATTTCAAAATGAAGAAGTAGAGACACATTTAGTAGATTCTCAGATTCAAAATTCATCTGTTTTGCTTGTAGATGCTAATGTATCTTACCAGGAGATAGATGATGGAGAGATATCGAGCAGTGAGGAGGTTGTTGAACTAACTGAGTCTAGCGAGGAGTATCAAGAAAATATTAATGTTGATGATTTAGATTGTAACGATGAATAAAAATTTGTTGTTTTGTTAAAAAATATACTTTATATTGTAGCACTTTGATTGTAGCATGGATATGTTTTACCAGGATTTTGTTTCCTGTTAAATAGCATGTTGCATGTTTAGTAATATTAATTGTTTCCTATATTAAATGGATATGTTTTGCAATTGTTTCTGGTTAAATTGCTCACTGACTTTTTGAAGAGCTTGTAGATTGCTTTGATCACTGAATTTTTTGGTGTTGCATCATCACCTGACAGGTAAAGACGTACATATTTCTCACCATCTTCTAAAACTAATTCCAGTCGCAACTTCCTGCAATTAATACTTCTTCTCTTAGCTATCTTTCGTAAAGAATTTTCTTATGCCAAGTCTTTTGAAGATCTTAAATGTTATCGAAACGAACGGAGAAATTTCATTTGTATTGAATAAAAGCTTGGTGTAGCGTTTGTCTGGTAGAACACTACTCAAAGACTTGTGAACTACAAAAGCTTGGTTTTCACTTGTTAAAGAACATGTTATTTACCAAGTAAAACCACAGGCTATGAAACTCCTTGAGTAATATGACGCAGCGCCTTGATTTGTAATGGTTGAGAAACCATCGGTCACAGTTGATTAAAGTTGTCCCTTTCTCCATTAGAAGTTGCTAAAGTTGCCAAGCTCTAAAAGTGCTTGTGAAAAGCTCCGAAGGCTTTGTGGGTGGTTGTAAAAAACTCTAGAAAAGGTGTCCCTTAATGATTGAAACCTCCCTTTTTTATACTTACAGGAGACAGCACCCTATATGGCCTTTTGCCATGTATCTTAGCTTGGTTAGCCTAGCTCTATTTGGCAATGCATTCACACGGTAATTATTTGAGACTTACATGTAGAGCTCATTTGCCAATGCAAGAGTGGCTCGAAGTTTTCACCCATTAGATATACAATTTTTATTTGACATTCTTGCATTTTTTTTTTGTAAGTGAAGCATTTTCATCCTCCACATCATAAGACTCGAGAGCAAAAGGCTTGAACTTATGAAAGACATAAGTGATTAATATTGCACTGTGTTATAATCTTTGTATATATATTTATTTATTTATTTATCATGTAAATTATAATAATGGGGTGAATGTTTAAGTAATAGTTTTACATATAGGTTTATGATAGTTTTACATATATTTCTTTTTTCTTCTTCATTTATGATTTTGTAGATACAGATATGTCTGATCAAGCAACAGTACCAGGTGACCGGACTGTTTTGAGAGTTGTTGACGGGTGGTAAGTATTGGTGTTATTAGTACTTTTTAATTCATAAATAATTGCTTGTCATATATATGTCTAACATTTATATATTTTCTAATGTAGTTTTACGCCAGATGGTCACAAAATTGCAGCCTACATTTCTAGTAAGTTTCATGAGCAAGTATGTCGTTCAGGGCATACTTGGAGGCATGTCGACCAGGACATGCGAAGCTTCTACTACGATGAGTTTGTGGTAAGTCATTTTAATCACCAATGAAGTTATTTTTTATTTCTACTAATTGATTTTTTTCTTACAGAAAAAGTATACTTGTAAGCCAGGGCACGAG
>NW_027429160.1:0-1293 GCF_044706935.1 Curcuma longa | reverse complement strand
CAGGATTTATATGATAATCTTTATGAGCTCCTCAAGGGGACATCATCATCCTAGATTATAGGACACAGTTTTCTTCTATAATCAACAACACACCATGTATATAATACTTCTTCCCAACTCATCGGGCCTTTTGATCAATCGATCTAAACCTCACCTTTTGATGAATTAAAGAATTACATACTAAGTATATGTGTTTGTTATTATATCGGGATTAAGAGCATGTACATTTATAGTAACAGAGGTTTAATTCGATTATATAGTCAGTATAAATCGAACAAACCTCAGATGGTCCTGACAGACTAAGACCAAATTACACTACAACAGTCTAATGGTTTGTCCAATCTATCTTGGTTGTGAACTGTGTTTATAATTTATAAGAAACTGATAATATGGTCTTCTGTGTGTGACTCCGTACACCATGTTTATCTAAAATATAAATTAAGTGGACACTTGCATACAATTAAATACAAACATTAACCAAATGTGATTCTCATTTCAGAATATTTATTTACATTGATAGCTAGGATTCTGGTATACATTCCAACACCTGGAATTTCATTTTGTTCAATTCTTGCCAGATAAAATTTTTTCATAAACGGATTCTTTTCAAGCAACCCTCATATTCGATCAACCATGTGCTTGATCGATGCACAAGATCATTGGGCTCTTGTGTTGGTATTCAGGATCCATACAAAAAATAATAATAACAACTATGTAGTGGAATGAAATAGTTGTACCTTTCTTCTTTGTAGGTTGTGTAGACGATTATACATACCCAAAGACCTCTTGATCTTCTGTTGTATTCCTCCCCTCTTCTTGGATGTCATGTGGGTGACAATCTATCAAGATGAACTCCACCTAAATCCTTCTTTTCCTCTCTTCTATCTGATGGCAACAAGAGAAGGGAGAAGCTATGGTTGAGCCACCACCTTCTCCTCTTCCTTTCTTCTTTTCTTCCTCTCTCCTTCTTCTTTCCAAGCCACCACCTTCTCTTATCCTTTTCTTCCTTCTTTGGGCGGCGACCCTAGGAAGAATCAAGGAGAAAAATACTAGGTTGTGTTGGTGCAAGGAACACTAGCAAATCGAACCAGGGTTTTGATTATGGAACTAGGATCAAGTTAAGTATGTGATTGTACTAATGGGGTTGAACTGAGCTTACAGGAGACACAAGTTAAGTCCTAGTGGAAGCTAGGCATGAAGTCTTGGCAAAGTCAAGTGATGCACCAGGTGAAGTCTGGGCTGGTCAGGAGGACCTCGCCGCAGTAGAAGTCTGGGGTTGGTCAGGAGGACCAA
>NW_027429159.1:0-2831 GCF_044706935.1 Curcuma longa | reverse complement strand
CACTCAAATAATCTTTTGTCTTTGGTGAATAATTGTCGTAATTGGTTGAACCGATCCTCACTCATTTCTATTTGTTGCTCTAAAAGACTTTTAATAGCTTTATGATCGGTTTGTAAAGTGTTAAGGATTGAGTGAAAGGACGTGAAATCAAATGTTCTTGCAGGGGGTCTTTTCGTAAAGGTTTTAGATGAACAAGTGGCACTTATTGGTATTGAATTTTTAATGGCTTCCCGCATATCCCAATTTTTTCTGTCTAAAATATTTGTCAACTGGGTATTGGGTAGTCTGACAAGATGTTGGTTATCTAAAAGCAAGCTGAAGCCATTATCATCTTTTTGAATCCATTTCATTGTTATGCAATAATCAATATCAAGTTTAGGATTCCCTTTCACCGTCTCCATCCCTTCTAATTCCAATCCTAGCATCAATGCTACTCTGGTAATTAGTCCTCCTAAAATAATAGGGCTCGTGTAATGAGGACGTGATAGGTTTATTAAATGAAGTAAGAAGTAATATCCCATATCAATGTTATGTTCATTTAACATAGCCCATAAACAGAGTAGTTCATCACGACACATCACTCTATTATTGTCCCCTCTTCCAAAGATAGTGTGCTTCATCAATGAAATAATGTATTTGAATACAGGGTTATGCACACCGAAAATTCTATATGAAGGAGGATTTAGTATGCCTCCACATCCTCCACTTCCTATTTCACCCCATGTACCTTGTGGGCTAAAATTTTTAGGTATTTCCCTATCACCACCGCATGGCAAATCAAATGTAGCATTGAAGTCATTAAAACTCCATGTGTAGTCTTCGTTAAATAACCTAAAACGTATTTTTCCATCCCCACATTTACTTTCAATTTCTAGGGTGCTAAGAAATTCCAACACTAATTTAGGATATGTAGGGTAGTTCATTTCCATGAAGTTCTTCCATCCTACCCTTTTTAACAACAAATCAACATCAACATCAAAACCTAACATGTTCAAGGTATTCCAATCTAGGTATTTTGTACAAGAGATTTGTCGACAAATTAGTACATCAAATCTACGTTTATGATCCGGTTTGTCAAAAACAATACCAAACTCAGAATACATACCTTGGTAAGAAGATCCTTCCCTTCTAGTTTGCGTTGCCCCTTTTGATTCCTTCGCTTTTCCGAACCTTTTCAACATTTCTTCTACCACAAAGAGAGTATTGATGAGTTCCGATGAGTGCTAAGGGAAGAAAAAGGAGAGAAATAACAAGAACGGAAGAAAAATGCAAGAGAAGAGAAGAGAGGCACGGCCGTGTGTCTCGCGGCGGCGGGCGTGGGTGATTAGGGCATGGTCATGCCCTTTTATAACCTTTGAGAGGCATGGTCGTGTCTAATAGACATGGCCTGGGACTGGCGGGCTTCTGTTCTTGAGGCATGGCCGTGTCTAATAGACACGGCCTGGGACTGACGGGCTTCTGTTCTTGAGGCACGCCCGTGTCTAAGAGACACGAGCAGGTGTAGTCGCGGCACTATGAGGTCCACACGGTCGTGCCTGGTAGGCACGGCCTAGTGTGGGCGTGCTTTTGTTTGACAGGCACATCCGTGCCTATGGCACGGTCACACAGGGTCGTGGCACTGTTTGTGAAGCACGGTCGTGCCTATGAGGCACGGCCTGGTCTAGTCCACTTCTCTTATTGAGACACGGCCGTGTCCATGGGACACGACCATAAGCTGGCTTGTGCCTAGTGTGAGGCACAGCCGTGCCTTTGAGGCACGGTCCAGCTTTTATTCCTTATGAATTTGAAAATTTCCTACAAAAATAAGAAAACTTATTAGTATCTCACAAAACAAAATAAAAGAAATATACGAGTATAAACATAAAAAGTAAAGAAAAGTAAAAACCCTTGGGTTGCCTTCCAAGAAGCGCTTGTTTAAGGTCATTAGCTCGACCCCTTATTCTTCTCTCCTGCACGCATCTGGTGGCTTTGGTTCAACAAGTAGATAATCCTCTTTTTCCTGGAAAGGTAATTCGAGGAAGTATCTCTTCAACCTTTGTCCATTTACTTTGTTTACTCCAGATTCTTTATCCCATATATCTACAGCTCCATTGGGATAGACTTTAAGAATTTTAAAGGGCCCGGACCATCTTGATTTCAATTTCCCCGGGAAGAGTTTTAGTCTTGAATTGAACAATAAGACCATATCACCTTCTTTGAATTCTCTTTGGACAATGTGTTTGTCGTGCCATCTTTTTGTTCTTTCTTTATACGACTCTGCTTGTTCGTAGGCATCCATCCTTATTTCTTCTAATTCTCCAAGTTGAAACTTCCTTTTTTCTCTGTCTACCAGTAAATCTAAGTTCAGACGTTGTATTGCCCAATATGATATGTATTCTAATTTGACTGGTAGATGACAAGCCTTCCCATATACCAATCTGAATTGGGACATTCCAATAGGGATTTTATAAGCAGTTCGGTAAGCCCAAAGTGCGTCATCAAGGTTAAGTGCTCAATCCTTTCTTATCAGGGATACAATTTTTTCCAAAATCTGTTTTATCTCTCTATTGGAAACTTCAACCTGTCCGCTTGTTTGTGGATGGTAAGGTGTTGCTACTTTGTGCTTCACTCCATATTTGATCAATAAGCTTTCAAACTGTTTCTCTATGAAATGTGACCCCCCATCGCTGATTACTACTTTAGGGATTCCAAACCTAGGAAATATGTTCTTCCTAAACATTTTGATCACTGTAGCACTATCACACATAGGAGAAGCAATTGCCTCAACCCATTTTGATACATAATCCACTACCACAAGAATATAATTGTTTCCACAGGATGATGGGAAAGGT
>NW_027429158.1:0-1514 GCF_044706935.1 Curcuma longa | reverse complement strand
ACACAGCACAGCAAGCACACACACAACCTTGCTTCTTTTCATTTGTTTTCTTGGTTCTCTCTACTCCTTCATCTCCTTCTTTTAGTCTCTTCTCTTCTGCTCGTTCAACGGTCACCTGAGTCCACTGCACACTGAGCCAGTTGCTGAGCCATCTGAGCTCTCCAACATCACTGAGGTCTCTCCTTCAGTTGCTGGACCACGCTCCTCTCAGCACACTGATCATCCTCCTGTTGCAGCTCAGTCTCCCGCTGTCTTTTACCTGAAAACAAAGTGTGACAAACTGCACCAACAGAATGCCAAGCCTTGACCTTCCCTAGTCTTCATTTGAGTTCAAATCCCATCTGCAAACTCAACAAGTGATTAGCAAAGCATATATCAGAGTATTAGGAATCAGAATCAGAAATCAGAGATGAACAGAAGCCTCTGAACACGATCAGAAAAATCTTAATCGATCAGGCCATCGATTAAACGTCGCAATTCGTTTCTCTATAAACCGTGTAATCGATCAAGCCCAAGCAGTAATCGATTACCACATATCTTAATCGATCAACGGATCGATTAAGATATGGTAATCGATCAGGTGATCGATTACCGATCGCTAATTTCATTTCTCGTTAAAGCGTGTAGTCGATCAACAGATCGATTACCATTGACCATAATCGATTACCCAATCGATTATGGTGTGTTCTGTGGATTTTCTAAATTCTTACAGAATGCTCTGTAATCGATCATCAGATCGACTAACCAACTAGCCCTTGGTTAATCGATTCACCCATCGATTACACCAAAGTGAATTTGAATCTCATACAATCTGATCACTTGGTTAACTTGGGTCTCACCCGAGCCAACCACATTGGATCATGTATTCAGAGAACAGGCTCTCAAGCCTCCTCTGACAATGATCCGGTCCAAAGATAGGCTACCAAGCCTTCTTCGACCATAGTTCGGTACAGAGAACGAGCTACCGAGCCCTCTCTGACCTAATCTGGAGAACGAGCTACCGAGCCCTCTCCCACTCCATCCGGTCCAGAGAACGAGCTACCGAGCCCTCTCTGACCTAGTCCGGAGAACGAGCTACCGAGCCCTCTCCGACTCCATCTGGTCCAGAGAACGAGCTACCGAGCCCTCTCTGACCTAGTCCGGAGAACGAGCTACCGAGCCCTCTCCGACTCCATCTGGTCCAGAGAACGAGCTACCGAGCCCTCTCTGACCTAGGCCGGAGAACGAGCTACCGAGCCCTCTCCGACTCCATCCGGTCCAGAGAACGAGCTACCGAGCCCTCTCTGACCTAGTCCGGAGAACGAGCTACCGAGCCCTCTCTGACTCCATCCGATCCAGAGAACGAGCTACCGAGTCATCTCTGACCTAGTCCGGAGAACGAGCTACCGAGCCCTCTCCGACTCCATCCGACATTGGTCAATCTGAATATATTGAACTTAATTCTTATCCAACTAAAATGAACTTAAATCTGTGTCAACATCAAAACAACAATCGGGACAAACTGCATCAACACT
>NW_027429157.1:0-1075 GCF_044706935.1 Curcuma longa | reverse complement strand
CCCTTCCCCTTTGCTTCCTTTTGCTTGGATGAAGTTGCCGCCCCCCTTGGAACTCGCCCGGTTCAAGGTCTGCCCCTATTACAGAGCGCCCCGGTGTACGACCTAATGACTCCCCAATTCATAATAAATCCCTATCCTCATGGATTCACACACACACAATTTATCATCAAGCACAAGCATAAAACCACAAAGCAATGCACAGTTACATCATAGAAAATGGTAGATTAATCAAATCCAAATATAATCATCCATTACATCTGATTTATCCTACATCCTAGAATTTAGGGAAATCTACTCCATAACGTGGAGAATACAAACCAAAAGAAAGAAAGAATACATCTCGTTCCCAAAGATATACAAAGAAATGCAGGAAACTAGACTTATCTTCTTCCTTGGAGTGAAATCTCTGCGTAGATGGGATGAAGGTGGTCTGGAGCAGTCGGATCGGTGATGGATCGTCGAATCTCCCTCCGAAATAGGCGTCGGCGGCTCTAGAACAACTCCGGTGGCTCTCCAAAGTCTCCCCCCTTCCTAGGTCTCCATTTGGACCTATTTATAGTGCAGGGTTCGGAAGCAGCACGCCCCCGTGCACACGGCCGTGCCTGGGAGGCACGACCTTGTGTTGGCTTCGGGCAAAGGAGGAGGCACGGCCGTGCCTTGGGGCACGGCCGTGCCTTGGGGCACGGCCAGTAGCTGGGAAGCTCCTGTTCTGGGGCACGGTCCAGACTTGTCACCTTGCTGTTTGATGGCATGACCGTGCCTGAGAGGCATGACCACACACTGTCTTCTCCTCAATTGCTGGACACAGCCATGCTTTGGAGGCACGACCTGCTGCTTGGACTCTTCTATTCTGTCACACGGCCGTGCCTGGAAGGCACGGCCAACAACAACTGCTTTCTCCATGATGAAGACACGGCTGTGCTTTTGAGGCACGACCATGACTTGTATGGTTTCTGTTTTGAAGCACGAGTGTATCTTTGAGACACGGCCTCTGGCTACTGCTGAGGGGATTTCTGGCACGGCCCGTGCTTGTGAGGCACGGCCCTGTTAGGAAGTATACTGAAAAGACTTGTCT
>NW_027429156.1:0-6684 GCF_044706935.1 Curcuma longa | reverse complement strand
CATGATTTTTCAGGAAAATGGCCTTCAACCCACTAGCTGTCAAACTGAAAGATAACAGACTTACTAGTCCCAACTACATAGATTGGAAAGTAGACTATCCCCTTAGAAATCAGAACAATAGGAGTGCATCTTCCTTAGTAGTTGAAACATGTTTAGCGGTGTTATCTACCAGAACCTGGTGTGTAGATACGGGTGCCACTGATCATGTCTGCAATAATATGCAGGGGTTCCAGGAAACCCGACAACTACTGGAAGGAGAGATCACCGTCTACATGGGCAATGCTACGAAAGTGGCAGCTATTGCAGTGGGAGACGTCTATTTACCTTTTGGTAGAAATAGAACTTTAGTATTAAGAGATTGTCTTTATGTACCAGGGTTTAGAAAGAATTTGATTTCGGTTTCTAAACTATATAAGGACGGATATTCAGTCTATTTTGATAACGATGTTGGTTCTGGGACGTTGGTAGACAATCTATATACATTAACTCCCACGATGCAACATAAGGAACTGAATAACACATCTTTGGGAAGGTAAAATGACAAGAGGCCTTTCTCAGCAAAGGGGTATAGAGCCAAAGAAGTGTTAGAGTTGGTTCACTCTAATGTATGTGGTCCTATGTCAATTCAAGCTAGAGAGAAAGCTAGGTTTTCTCAAAACCCTAGCTCCTTCTTGTGCCGCCGCCCACCTCTCCTTCTCCTTCCTTCCTCTTTTATTTCCTTCTTCCACCGCCCCTTCTCCTTCTTCCCTAGAGGTGGCCGAACCTCTTCCTCCAAGTGGTGGCCGGTCCTAGCAAAAGGGAAGAGACAAGGCGAAGTTGCTGCGAGAAGAAGAAAGGAGATCCAGTTCTTCATCCAGAGGTGTATCAAAAGCTCCAAGTAATGGATGAAGAGTTTGAGAAACTACTTGGCAGAGTCAAAGACATCATGGTGGATGCTCCCCTTCTTGACGCACTTACCGAGATGCCCAGATTATCAAATTTCATTAAGGGACTTGTATCCACAAAGGACCTCACTCGGGCCAAAAAGATGGTGGCGCTCCCGGAGGAAGTGAGTAACATAATATTAAACAAGGGACTTTCTCCTAAGCTCAAGGACTCAGGTAGTTTTACCATTCCATGCAAATTAGATAATATTTCAATTGGTAGAGCTTTCTGTGATCTAGGGGCGAGCGTCAACATCATTCCCCACACAACAAGTGATAAATTTGGATTTACGGATCTTAAACTTAATGCCACGGCACTTCAACTAGCGGACTGTTCGCATATATATTCAAGGGGCATAGTTGAAGATGTGTCGGTGGAAGTCGGGGGATTCACCATCCCTACCGACTTCATTGTACTTGATATGAAGGAAGATCCGTCAGTCCCAATCATTTTGGGAAGGCCATTCTTATCCACTGCTGGGGCTATCATTGATATGAAGAATCAAAGGTTATCCCTGGAAGTTGGAAGAGAAAGAGTGGAGTTCGACCTCTCGCAAGACTCAAAAGCCATTCTTTCAGAAAAGAAGCATCACTGTGAGCTGGATGATATTCAGCAAACAAAGAAAGTATTGTACCATTCTTTCACATTGCCGACAAAGAGACCCGTACCGGCCGGGAAAATAAGGAAGCTTTATGAAAAAAAGGAAAAATATAAAGTACCACCAAGGGCTCGATTACGAAAGGTAAATAAATGAACCCTGTACATTTGTAGACTTTTAGAGTTTTTTGTTGGTTTCAATAAGCTGCTAATAAGTTTTCTTGCTTTTGCAAGAAATTTTCTGAACCGGAAGCTAATAAAGCTGGGTCGTGCCTCTTAGGCACGGCCGTGCCTTTCACAAGGCACAACCCAGCACCAGGCCGTGTCTCATAGACACGGCCGTGCTTCCCAACAGAAGCACGCCATCCCCAAGCCGTGTCTACCAAGCACGGGCGTGCTTGCAAACAGAACCGTGACAGCCCTAGGCCGTGCCTCCAAGGCACGGCCGTGTGGATCCATTTGCAGCATGGCTTGTCTAACCCGTGCCTTGTAGACACGGGCGTGCCTCATGAATAGAAGGGTGACCTTGTTAGGCCGTGTCCTTTAGACACGGGTCGTGCCCCCTTTGTTGTAAAAAGGCACACGGCCGTGGCTTCCTTAGCACACGGCCGTGTACCCCCAAAAAAAAAAAAAAAAAAACAGCCTTCTCCTCTCGCTTCTCACCTCTTCCACATTCCTAAACCCCATCTTTCCACTTCTTTTCTTTTTCCATCTCTTCTCCACTTTCTTCTATCTCAAATCTACCATAAAACTCCCAGATTTGCTTCCTCCATCACCTCCTCCAGGCCTTGGTAGGAGGTAGAAAAATTCAAGTCTGGGGGACCCAAAAACATGTAAATAGTGTATATAGCTTGCATTTTGTTTTGAACTTTGCTTTCATTACTTAGGTTGCAATTTGTTTTGAAATTTGTTTTTGCATTTTGCTTTGAAATTTGTTTTGAAATTTGCTTTTACAATTTGCTTTGAATTTTGCTTTATGCACGGTAGATTAACATGTCATTGATCACCAAGACATCTCTTGTTTGTCTTTCTTGCAAGAACAGTAGCACTTGTTAAGATGAAGGTGATTAATGCTTGTAGTTAATATCCTAGGACTATTTCTTTTCTTATCTTCATAAGTAGGAAGTGAGCTAGTATAACTTGAATAAGTCAAACCTTGGCCTGGTTTTAGGATCTCTTTCACTTATACCTAATCTAGGAGGTTGATAGATTTCTGAACTTAGTCATGATTCATGAAACCTGCTTAGTACTAGTGTTTCCATGGTGATCTTCCATTGCATTTTGGTTACTGGACCAACTCAAGGCATGTAAGCTCTTTTGGAAAAATCTTACATCCTTGTAAAAAAAAAAAAATCTACCGTTTGCAATAAAGCAAATACATTGCAAAACAATAAAAGGATGAAAAAAAAGTTTCGAGAGTGGAAACTTTTCATTTACCCCTTTGAGACCGAAAAGCGGTTACTGGGGAAATAAATGATTTGATTCCCTTGACTTGAGGCAATCCTTTGAGACCTTGTGCAATGGAAGATATGAACCAAGCCTGTGGCAGGTAAGTGTCTAGGGCCGGGAACACTTAGGAATTCGGTAGCATGACGACTTGACTAGAAGTAAGGATTTTGATACCAAATGGATTTAGGTCACTTCTTGCACTTAGCACGGAGAACTACTTCTAGGCCATCTAGAATTCGGAGAAAGGAATCGACTGTGACACTTGGTTGTGAAACGATCCTAGGACTTCGGACTCCTCAGAGTATGGATTGATTGACTTGGATCCTCTACCTTTCCTCAATAATTGTTCAATTGTAGGGATGTTAACCAATTTATCCAATTCGACCTCGTCAGGTATCCTCGGAATAAAGCATTGGTGTTCTTACGTCACTCGTTGTCGGTTTGAGATGGTTCTAGAAGCCCGGTTCAAGGCATTCCCGTGTCACTCAGGCGCCCCGGAGTACTAAAAGAACCCTATCCCCTGTCACAGGATATCTTTTTACGGACCTCTCCCCAACAACGAATGACCGCTAACTATCCCTCATAAGAATTAACTATGCATTAGGAAACCCCTCGGAAACTCGCCCGGTTCAAGGCATTCTCCCTGTCACGAAGCGCCCCGGTGTACGGCCTAATGATTCCCCAATTCATAATTAATTCCTACCCTCATGGATTCACACACACACAATTTATCATTCAATCACACAAGCATAAATCCATAAAGCAATAGACAATTAAATCACTGAAATCGGTAGATTAACAAATCCAAATACAATCATCCATTACATCTGATTCATCCTACATCCTAGAATCTAGGGAACTACTCCATAGCGTGGAGATTACAAGCCAAAGGAAAGAGGAAATACATCTTACTCCGAAGATATTACAATAGAATGCAGGAAATAAGACTTATCTTCTTCCTCGGACTGTAAACTCTGCGTAGATGGGATGAGGATGGACTGGAGCAGTCGGATCGGTGGATGGATCGTCGAATCTCGCTCCGAAACAGGCGTCGGTGGCTCTAGAACAGCTCCGGTGGCTCTCCAAGGTCTCCCCCCTTCTTTAGGTCACTAAGAGGACCTATTTATATGCAGGTCCCGAGGTCAGCACGCCCCCGCTCACACGGCCGTGCCTGGGAGGCACGGCCCCGTGTGGGCATCAGACACTGAGAGGCACGGCCGTGCCTTGGGGGCACGGCCTAAGGCAGTGAGGCTTCTGTCCGGGGGCACGGCCGTGCCTCTGGGGCACGGTCCAGACTGGGCTCGGCTCTGTTTGAAGGCACGGCCGTGCCTGTGAGGCACGGCCACAGCCTGTCTCTCCTTCATTTGCTGGACACGGCCGTGTCTTTGAGGCACGGCCAGCTGCTGGGACCCTTCTGTTTTGACACACGGCCGTGCCTGGTGGGCACGGCCAACAGCAGTGGCTTCTCTCTGGTTGGAAACACGGCCGTGCCTGTGAGGCACGGCCAAGTCTCGGCTGGCTTCTGTTTCAAAGCACGGCCGTGTCTGGTAGACACGGCCTCTGGCTGCTGCTGATGGGGGATGTTGGCACGGCCGTGCCAGTGAGGCACGGCCCAGGCTTGTTGGTCTTCTGTTTGTTTACACGCCCGTGCCCTTTGAAGCACGGCCAGGAGGCTGAGTAGACACGGCCGTGCCTATGAGGCACGACCCTGTCTTGCCTTGTCTTCAATTGTTTTGATGATTTTTGAGTTTCATGCTTACCATTACTTGTGTTTGATAAGATTAGATTGATGTGCTTAGGATATCTAAATTGCTTGCATTGGTTATCTGAATCTAGACGCTAAGTTTTTGCTTGAGGACAAGCAAAGGTTTAAGTCTGGGGGTGTGATGTGCATAGGGTTTATATTCGTATTTACACTTTATTTGCACATCTTTCTGATTTTATTGTTATATCTTGTGTGCATTGCATCCCTAATCCGTGCATTTAGGCATATATCTTACATTTCCTAGTTCGGAGATCTGCTCTTGTTTTTACTTGTTTCAGGATGGAAGATGGAGCAAAATCGGGCAAATCGGAGTTACTATTGAAGACAAGGCAAGACAGGGCCGTGCCTCATAGGCACGGCCGTGTCTAATCAGCTTCCTGGCCGTGCTTCACAAGGCACGGGCGTGTCTACAAGCAGAACATCAACAAGCCTTGGCCGTGCCTCACTGGCACGGCCGTGCCAACATCCCCCATCAGCAGCAGACGAGGCCGTGTCTACCAGACACGGCCGTGCTTCAAAACAGAAGACAGCCGAGGCGTGGCCGTGCCTCACAGGCACGGCCGTGCCTCCAATCAGAGAGAGAAGACAACTGCTGTTGGCCGTGCCCACAAGGCACGGCCGTGTTTCAACACAGAGGAGTCCCTGCAGCTGGCCGTGCCTCACAGGCACGGCCGTGTCCAGCAAAATGAGAAGAGACAGGCTTTGGCCGTGCCTCAAAGGCACGGCCGTGCCTTCAAACAGAGACAAAGCTCTTCTGGACCGTGCCTCAGAGGCACGGCCGTGCCCCTGAACAGAAGCAGAGAGGCACGGCCGTGCCTCATCCAGTGAAGGTGCCCACACTGGCCGTGCCTCCCAGGCACGGCCGTGTGGACGGAGGCGTGCCTGACCTCGGGGACTGCCTATAAATAGGTCCTTTTGGGACCCTAGCAAAGGGGGGAGACCTTGGAGAGCCACCGGAGCTGTTCTTGAGCCACCGACGCCTGTTTCGGAGCGAGATTCGACGATCCATCCACCGATCCGGCTGCTCCATCCCATCTTCATCTCATCTACGTGGAGATTTCAGTCCGAGGAAGAACGATAAGTCCTATTTCCTGCATTTCTTGTTGTATCTTTGGATTAGGATGTACTCTTTCTTTTCCTTGTATTGTAACCTCCACGATATGGAGTAGTTCCCTAGATTCTAGGATGTAGGATAAATCAGGTGTATTGGATGATTGTAACTTGGATTTGTTAATCTACCGTTTTCTATGATTTAATTGTCTATTGCCTTGTGGATTTGTGCTTGTGTTGTGAATGATGAAATGCTTGTGTATGAATCTATGAGGGTAGGGATTAATTGTGATTTGAGGAATCATTAGGCCGTACACCGGGGCGCTTCGTGACAGGAAGAAAGCCTTGAACCGGGCGAGTTTCCGAGGGGTTTCTTAATTCATAATTAGTTTCTATGAGGGATAGTTAGCGGTTATTCATTGTTGGAGAGAGGTCCGTAAAAAGATATCCTGTGACAGGGGATAGGGTTCTAGTAGCATTCCGGGGCGCCTGAGTGACACAGGAAAGCCTTGAACCGGGCTTCTAGAACCATCTCAAACCGACAATGATGACGTAAGAACACCAATGCTTTATTCCGAGGATACCTGACGAGGTCTAATTGGATATATTGGTTAGCATCCCTACAATTGTACAATTATTGAGGAAAGGTAGAGGATCCAAGTCAATCAATCAATACTCTGAGGAGTCCGAAGTCCTAGGATCGCTTCACAAACCATTGTCACAGTCGTTTCCTTTCTCCGAATTTAGGATTAAGTACTCTAGAATACTCCCTTCTCCCCCACAACAACTCATGCTCAGTTTTCTCTCCACCTTTTTGTGCTAAATCTAGTAAGTAATTCCACGGTCCCTGTGGATCGATATTTTTATTACTTGACGACAACCCGTATACTTGCGGGGAG
>NW_027429155.1:0-3727 GCF_044706935.1 Curcuma longa | reverse complement strand
TGCTTTTGATATTATATTTGATTCAACTTTTTTTAGAGTTGCTCAAAGATCTCGCTCGACGTGTTGATTCCTGATTTATTTTATTTTTATTTTGTTGTATTTACATTTTATTGCATATGTCGTTTTATATATATGTATTGTTTGTTGTCCATGAAACATATGATATATATAATACAGTTGATGAATTTTTTGATTATTCTGTTTATATAGTATAGATGATTTCTTTTATTATATTGTCACGAGTGGGATATCTCTCAATGTACAAGAATGACACCCCGAGGCATGATATCAATTCTCCTCGATCATTTCTCGTACTCCATTATTTTACTGTCGCCTACTTTCTCCTATATATATATTTTCATCTATTTATAAAGTCAGGAAATTGAATATGTATAGTCTTGGTTTGTTTCACAACAGGACAAATATGAAAATAAGCTTTTAGTTTCAGTATCTCTGGGAAAACCTCAATCTAAGGCCTCATTATGAACAATTTGGATTTAGAAATTTTTTTGGTACCTAGGAGTTTTATTTTTCAAATTAAAGATATTTAAAAAAAAAAAAAGAAGTTGAGATAATTACAAGTTTTGCTAGGATCCTTTAACAATCTATAAATTCAAATTTATATCCTAATTAGGAATCTAGCACCAGCTTCAGCTTTAACAATCTATAAGTTTCAAACCTTTTTTTTTTGGTTTTGTAATTCATCTAGTGCACAGTTTAAACCTAATATATTGTAACAACATTTTTTATTTTGTAATAAAATTATTATAATTTCAGTCTTAATTATTTTTGTCTCCATTTTCATAAAAAAGTTTGGCATGTTTACATTATAATTGAGAAGTACTTGATATGATGTACATTTCATCATGTCAATCTTGTTATTATTATTTGATTTATTCATTTTTCTATAAATTGGAACTTATCTGATCAATAATCGATCACTCCAATTTATCCCATTTTTGCTGAACTAATTCCTGACCACATCACCAGGATGAGGATTGTGTGCTAATTCTTACTAAAGCTACAAGCTAGAGTACCCTAATTTTGATGATAAAAAGATACTTTTTGATTTTTATCCATCTTTTCTTTTACTTTGAAAAAATATATATAGCTTAATATATGTTGATTTATAAAGAACATGCATGCATCAAACATAACAAGCTCTACTTGCACATGGTACCTCAGTAGCTAGTGAGATAAGTAGTCTTTATATTTATCAATATATATGATCGTAGGAGACCATGCATTACATATTTGCATATAGTTTGATGAATTTCCTTGGCGTTATTTTATTTTTTCTTCGATATATATATATGTCTTATGAATATATATATATATATATATATATATATATATATATATATATATATATATATATATATATATATATATATATATATATATATATATATATAAAGAGAATATATATATATATATATATATATATATATATATATATATATATATATATATATTATCTTGAGGGATGCTCGCCTTTCACATCGATCTGTTGTAATTAGAGTAGCAACTTATTCCTCTCTATGCATATGTATATATACATGCATAAGAAATCTCATGGAGGCGGAGGGCTGGGACATGATCTGTAGACTCCACAGTCTTTCCATGCAACAACAATAGAAGGTTAATTAATTTCAACATATTTATATATATAGAAGATCTACTAATTGATTGAGCATGCATGAACAAGAAATTAAATATATATCAAATAGATTCTTTTGGAGTAAAACTTAATCCTATGCAATCATGATGTGATTTGCAAGATAAGTGCATACTTGAAGGAGGAGTGTAGCAGTTGTATGGTTGGCCATTTTTGCTATGGCATACAGCTGCAATGGCCAGTTGAAGGCTAATAGTTAGTCACAAGGCTCAACGAGGAAGCCACAAATAGCACCGGGACTATCTAGTTAGTTCATGTTGGAAATAAATCAACTTAAAGCATGTTAAAATGATTGTGATTACTAACGTCGGGTAGGGTCTAAGGCGGGGTTGGAAACACTTAAGCTTCTTGCTTCCGTGGCCGGCGGCGAGAGGGCAGAAGTGATGAGGAAGATGATGAGAGGAAGTGCAATGAAGTGGAGAGGAGATCCATCGTTCCTAGTTATTCTACAAGGAATCACCTTTCCCATCTATCAATCCTACTTCACTATACAGTACTACACTAGCTACTAGCTCAATTAAGTGTGGGATGGAGTTATAACAACTCTATTGTGGTCTATTTATAGAGTGGATCGGCGTGGTATGGTCTTCACTTCAGCTTTATACAATCCATAACATTCATATTTTCTTTGTTTATAATTAATCTAGTGCATATTAACTTTAGAGTTACTATATTGTATATGGGAAATATGGGAGTGGAAATATGTAGTGCTTGACAAAGTGTGGAAATATGAGCACTCCCATTATCAATAGAGACTGTTGGAAACTTATATGGATGGATTGGCTATGTTTATCATCCAACAATTGGGTCAGGTTAATATCAACTTCCATTAAAAGTCCAGACATCAGAACGTAGACTAGAAATTTACTGATTAATTTATATATGTTCTTTAAAAGTTTGGTTTGTATTAATGAGAAAGATCATGGAAGTTGAAATTTGAATAATACCTATTGGGATTTTGTTATTTTTGCATCCATAATGATATATATACACTGCTGTGATATATGCTTGTTGGTATATATACTTGAAAAACTCTGATTAATTTGGATGCTTTATTGTCAATATTGAACTGATAATTGAACTTTTCTTTAATTTGGGGGTTTAATTATCGTGTGAAATAAATAAATAACAGATTATTTCCTCTAACAAACTGTCAGAATTAAGTTATTCAGTCCCCTTCACTGCAGTTGTTAAATCGCATGGAACCTACTTTGACAACGGAAAGGAAAGAAGATACAAAGCTGCGCGTGCATATGGAACCTCCGCTTCTCGATTTACATTAGTGGTCGGTGGAAAATTTCCGGAAAGAAGATATCCCCAGAATTAAGTCAATGCGACTGACTGAGATTATCAATTTTTTATAAAGCTGAACGTTCCAAGAAGATCTTGTCTTGACACTGTTGAATTGAAATGATTCAAAGAGAAACCAGAAACTAAAATGCAGACAGAGCAGTGCCTTGACAAAGTGTAGAAATATGAGCACTTTAGCATTTTTTTGGGGTCATTAAATTATTTATTCAATCACTTTAGAAATATGAGTACTTTTTTATAAAAAAAAAACTATTGACTTGACTAACCAATTGAGACGTGAAGAGGAAGGTCTGTGTGTCTTAGACTAACCAGTGACTAGAAATCTACAAATTTATGTGGATACGACGAAGCTGCGGGTTCCACTTTCAAAGATCTAATTAAGATCTTTGCTTTGACA
Organism: Curcuma longa; assembly: GCF_044706935.1. Lineage (NCBI taxonomy): Eukaryota > Viridiplantae > Streptophyta > Magnoliopsida > Zingiberales > Zingiberaceae > Curcuma > Curcuma longa. The sequence goes on along the minus strand of NW_027429155.1, from coordinate 341 downwards.
TTGTGGAATAATTGACATAATTCAAGAGAAACCAGAAAATGAAAGGTACAGTAGTGTTTTTAAGCGTGCAAATAATTGCAATTTCCTTGTCATTTCCAACACTCTTGCCTTTGTTTCCGCACACCATCCAAAACTGTCGCTTCATATTTATTATAAAAATAAAATGGTTTCCTACATCGACATTGACATTGACAATCGACGATGAAATTTGTGATTCTATTCAATTTTGGAGGTTATATTATTTAAAGCTTTTGTCATCCTTTCACTGTTAGAGTCCTTGTCGTTTTTGGTCAAAATGTCACATATATTCTTGTCGATTTAAATTTAAAAACGTAGACTCT
>NW_027429154.1:0-1299 GCF_044706935.1 Curcuma longa | reverse complement strand
GGACCAAACACATTGAAGTGAGACATCACTTTATTAGAGATCATGTTGCTAGGGGCGATATTGTACTCTCACATGTTGAGTCAAAGTCAAACCTAGCAGATATTTTCACTAAACCACTCCCCGAAAATGAATTTAGCTTTTTAAGAAGGGAGTTGGGAATGTGCACGTTTTTCTTTAATTAAAAACCCCTTCATGATCATTTAGATGGTTTGGGTAACTTGGGGACATCTCACACAAACTATAAGGTTCAACAAAATATTTTTGTATTGCTAGAAATGGGGTGAGATGTTAGGTTCAACCAAATTATTCAAAATGTATCATGCATCCCTTGAATAATGAGGTTGACGATATATCAATCAAGTATGGGGAATACCAATGTATAATTGATGTGCATTTGGCTCCTAGATCATACTTGTACATTCCGGTCAAGGAAACTTGGCTGGAATCCTTTGGTGATCTTGACAAATTGATTGAATGCTTTGACTGGTGTTTGTGTTGTCTATTGTGTTTGAGTCTCCCTTTGCTTGTTTGGCACACAAGAAAATTGTTTTGGCACAATTGGCACGGTTGGCACATTTGACATGATTTGGTTTGTCTTAGTAAGGTGATTTGGACCATAGAAAGGGTGAAAAGGAGTCTAGCTTGAATCAATATGGTTAGAATCAACATGTTTGGAGAATGGAGGATTCATATTTGAGAGATTTCTAGTTGAATCAATTTAAAATCTGGATTTGAGAAAGTTTCTTTTGATTTGGCACACCAAGATAGTTTCAATATTGACTTTGGAGTATATTTCTTGGAATGTGAGATCGGATTTGTCTTAGGTATTGTTATTGAAATGGTGTGGAGGGTAGAGTTTTTACTGTCGAGTTTAATCGATCAGTTGATCGATTAAGTGGCGAAGCACGGATTCCACAGACCCAAGGTTAATCGATCGCCTGATCGATTACAACTGAGGGTAATCGATCGGCTGATCGATTACGTTTCGTTCCTCGATTCGAACAGAATGTTCCTTAATCGATTCGGCAATCGATTACGGATACCTTAATCGATCGGTTGATCGATTAAGGTGCCATAAATAGGGTAGGTGATCGATTCACCCACCCCGTTTTAACGCCAAACCCTCGTCCTTTTTCAACCCTCGCCGCCGAAACCCTCCTCAAACCTTCCTTCTTCCTTCTTCTCTCTCAAGGATCTGCGTGAGTTTTTCCTTTGCTTCTTCACTTCATCTTGCGTCCCGGCGGTGCTCTTCCTGCGGCGTTCCTTTCCCTGCTCTCTGATCACCGACGCTATGGCACC
>NW_027429153.1:0-2181 GCF_044706935.1 Curcuma longa | reverse complement strand
GAGAATTAAAACCGAACCGGAGAGATCTCGTCCATCGGACGTGACTTAATCTCATCCAACGGTTCTAATCTATTCTCTTTCAATCTTCTTTATTTATTTCGGTCCAATGGATGCAACTTGATCTAATCCCATGGATACAAGCTGATCTCATCCATTAACTCATCCTACGGTCGAGAACTAATCTCATCCAACGGTTGAGATTAAATCTCATCCGACGGCTGAGAACTAATCTCATCCGTTTGATTGCATCCTTTTGAAGATGTCTTTAGGCTACAGTGGGGACCTCGAGGAGGTATTGGATCTGGCCTTCTGATGGATTTTGGATCCCGTATTCAACCCTGAATACACACCTACATCCATCAACAACGATCCATTCCACTAGAGGATCATTATTGCACTACCAATCCAATCCCCAAATTACGTTATGGGTTCCTTCTTATTATTTTATGCATTGCTCCCCGTGTTTAAGATATCGTATGTCCGTCAATTATCTGAGTTCACTGACAACTCAATAATCAACATCTAAGACCTTGAATAGTACCACTCAACCTTATTGTCAGTCGGACTAAGTCCACTTGCAAGATTTGACTTGACAATCCTTATGAGCTCTTCAAGGGGACATCATCAACCCTACTGGGACACGGATTCCTTCTATAATCAATGGCACACCGTATAGATAGTAACATCACCCAACTTACCGAGAATATTTGATCTGACGGAAAGATCTCACCCTTTGGTAAATCAAAGCAATAATTACTAAGTATAGGTGCCCATTTATTACATCGGGATTAAGAGTGCATAATCATAATAACAGAGGTCTTGTTCAATTTGTGAGTCAGTGTAAATCGAACAACCTCAATGGTCCTACTCAATACACACAAAGTGCACTAGTGTAATTCTACAGTCAAGACAGACAGTCATCGAATTACACTACAACCGTTCCCGATGGTTTGTCCAAAGTCATCTTGGTTGTGAGCCTTAGTTTATAATTCACAAGGGACCGATAATCATGGTCTTCTGTGTCTCACAAACACCAAGTTATCTACAATGTAAATTAAGAGGACTTTATTGCAAAATACACTATTGCAATCATTTGACCAAAACAAGATACTTTGTTTCATAAATGTTTATATACCAAAGAGCTAGTCTTTTCAGTATACTTTCTAACGTAAACTTGGTATAATTGTTCCATAAACATGGTATGATTTGATTCAATCAAATCGGAGAGATTTGGAATAATTTCGGAAGTTACCAAAACGAACCCAAGCCTTTAATCGATTAAAACTTTGTAACTTCTTCTTAATAACACATTTAATCGATCAACTGATCGATTACAAGCCTGGTAATCAATCAGCTGATCGATTACCAGTCATTCTGTCCGGAGGCTTGGTAATCGATTAGCTGATTGATTACCAAGGTGTGTAATCGATCAGCTGATCGATTACACCTCCTTGCATGAGCTCGAATGCCAGGTTTCTTCACGAATTCTTCCATGGTGGACTTGAGGATTCCAGAGGCTACAATAGGGACCTAGAGGAGGAATTAGTTTTGGCCTTCTGATGTGCTAAGGCTTCCCGTGTTCGCCCCAACACACAACCTTAGTTTCATCAATAATAACTCATACCACTAAAAAGTTATTATCAAACTACCGCACCAATCTCATATTACAATATGGGCTCCTTCTTACTATCAGTACATTAATTGTTGGTGCAATCTTTGCCCCAAGTGCATTGAGTTTCAATGTTTGGCTAAACCATGCTTAAAGTTAGGCAATACTTGTGATCTAACATGTGTGATGCAAGTTTGCAGGAAAGTCCAAGCGTAGTCTTGGCAAAGGAAAGTCCAAGTGGGTAGTCTTGGCAAAGAAAAGTCCAAGTGGGAAGTCTTGGCAAGGAAAGTCCAAGCGTGGTCTTGGCAAGGAAAGTCCGAGTGGGAAGTCTTGGCAAAGGAAAGTCCAAGCGTGGTCTTGGCAAGGAGAAGTCCAAGTGGGTAGTCTTGGTAAGAAAAAGTCCAAGTGGGTAGTCTTGGCAAAGACTTGACATGACAAAGCTGATGGAAGCATCTCAAGCTAGTGCAAGGATGATGGAGCATCCAGGGAAGGCATTAGGTTGTGGGAGATGTTTGAAGGCCGAGGTCTAGGTCAAGAGAAGATGAAATGTGATTTTTCAGCTTCACCAGTTG
>NW_027429152.1:0-1867 GCF_044706935.1 Curcuma longa | reverse complement strand
ATTAAAGAATGCTCATGCTGATGATATTGCACATTTGATTGCTATTAATGAACTTGAGACAGGACGTGGACTTAATCAGATAGGTACTTTACAACGAGCTGCTGATACACGTTGGAGTTCTCATTTAAGATCATTGAAAGGCCTAATTAAGATGTTTAGTGCATCATGCATGGTATTGCTTAAGGTTATGGATGATGAACTTCCTTCTCAACGAGCAGATGCAACATCTGTTTATGATGAAATGACTACTTTTGATTTTGTATTCATCTTGCATCTTATGAAAGAGATTATGAAGATCACAGATATTCTTTGTCAGGCTTTACAAAGTAAGTCTCAGGATATTATAAATGCAACGGAGCTTGTATTATCTACTAAGAATTTACTTCAACAAATGAGGGATAACAAGTGGAATGATTTACTTGCAAAAGTGAAATCTTTTTGTGAACTTCGAAATATTGATATTCCTGATTTCAATGCTCCGTATATTAACAGACGAGGTCGAGCTCGTGCTCGTCAAGACAATTTCACCATTGAGCATCATTATCAGGTGGACCTCTTTTATGCTTCAATAGATTCACAATTGCAAGAAATTAATGGACGCTTTAATGATGATGCTATGGAATTGCTCATTCTTAGTGATGCCTTGAATCCTAAAAATGCAGTGGAGTCTTTCAGAATTGAGGATATATGTAAATTAGTTGAAAAGTTTTATGTCCAAGATTTTACAAGTGATGAAAAAGAACAATTGGAGATACAATTGAAGCATTATGAGTATAATGTAGTCAAAGGGCCCGACTACAAAAATTTTTCAACAATTCCAGAATTATGTCAATGGTTGGTGAAGACTAACAAGTCAGTTACATATAACCTCGTTTTTAGAGTGATCATACTTGTGCTTACTCTTCCGGTTTCCACTGCTACTACTGAACGATCATTTTCTGCGATGAATATCGTGAAAACAAGGCTTCGGAGCAAAATGGAGGATGCTTTTCTCTCAGATACGTTAATGGTATATATTGAGAGGGAAATTGCTAAAAATGTGAGCATAGAAGCTATCATTGAAGACTTTGAAAATTTAAAAGAACGTCGAATTCCTTTTAGTTAGAGGTAATTGAAGAACATTATTTTGTTCAAGCGAGACCATTTGATATATTTCAGCACTGAAATCTACCATTTTCTTTAGCTTTTCTAGTTCTTTTAGTACATCTTGGTCTATTTTTTTTGTTCAAATATGCTAATCACAGGATTTCTTATGCTAATCACAGGAATGTCTGGAGGGTTTAGTTTTGTGACTTTTACATCTAGTGAAGAAGCTTCAGCTGCTATCAGTGGAATGGATGTGAAGGTAAATATGCATTAATGTTTTTTTTTTATTTTAGATCTTGTTGCATCATGAAAGTGGCAAATGTTTCATGGGATGTATAGAACAAATTAGTAATATGATTATATGAAATTTTATGGAGTGACTATATTATCAATGGAATGGATGTGAAGGTAAATATGCATTTCTGTTCTTTTTTGTTTATTTTAGATAATGTTAATAGAAGATGTAGATCTTGTTGCATTATTCATTATAAAAAAATGAAAGCGACAAATGTTTCATACTTTCATGAGATGTATAGCACAAAGTAGTAATCTAATTCCATTGCATTTTATGTAATGATTATATTATGCTATGTTAGGTTTTTGTGCTAAGGATTATAAATGTTAATTTAGTTATTCTTTATTTTTTTATATAATTATTTAAGTGATTAAGTTTGTACTTAGGTCCTTGATATGTATCTTTGGGCAATTCTTTTGTTCAAATGAGTATATCATTTTCATTATATGGCCCCCCCCCAAATATGAAATCCTAGATCCGCCCCTG
>NW_027429151.1:0-2093 GCF_044706935.1 Curcuma longa | reverse complement strand
TAGGATGTATGCTGAAAAGACTTGTCTTTTGTATAAACATTTATGAAATAAGAAATCATGTTTTGGTCAAATGATTGCAATAGTATATTTTGCAATAAAGTCCTCTTAATTCACATTGTAGATAACTTGGTGTCTGTGAGACACAGAAGACCATGATTATCAGTCCCTTGTGAATTATAAACTAAGGCTCACAACCAAGATGACGTTGGACAACCCATCGGGAACGGTTGTAGTGTAATTCGGTGACTGTCTGTCTTGACTGTAGAATTACACTAGTGCACTTTGTGTGTATTGAGTAGGACCATTGAGGTTGTTCGATTTACTCTGACTCACAAATTGAACAAGACCTCTGTTATTATACTTATGCACTCTTAATCCCGATGTAATAAACGGGCACCTATATTTAGTAACTATCACTTTGATTTACCAAAGGGTGAGATCTTTCCGTCAGATCAAATATTCTCGGTAAGTTGGGTGATGTTACTATCTATATGGTGTGCCGTTAATTATAGAAGGAATCCGTGTCCCAGTAGGGTTGATGATGTCCCCTTGAAGAGCTCATAAGGTTTGTCATGTCAAATCTTGCAAGTGGACTTAGTCCGACTGACAATAAGGATGAGTGGTACTATTCAAGGACATAGATGTCGATTATTGAGTTGTCAGTGAACTCAGATAATTGATGGACATACGATATCTTAAACATGGGGAGCAATGCATAAAATAATAAGAAGGAACCCATAACGTAATTTGGGGATTGGATTGGTAGTGCAATAATGATCCTCTAGTGGAATGGATCGTTATTGATGGATGTAGGTGTGTATTCGGGGTTGAATACGGGATCCGAAACCCATCAGAAGGCCAGATCCAATACCTCCTCGAGGTCCCTGCTGTAGCCTAAAGAAATCTCTACAAGATGCAATCAAACGGATGAGATTAGTTCTCAGCCGTCGGATAAGATTTAACCGATGGATGAGATTGGTTCTCAACCGTAGGATGAGTTAGTGGATGAGATCAACTTGTATCCTTGGGATTAGATCAAGTTGCATCCATTGGATCGAAATAAATAAAGAGGATCAAAAGAGATTAAATTAGAACCGTTGGATGAGATCTAGTTGCGTCCGATGGACGAGATCTCTTCGGTTTGGTTTTAATTCTCTTTGGAAGCAAAAACCGGTTCACAAGGTGAACCGAACCCCTCTCTATAGCCCACGCCCAAAGCATGATTATTTGTGGCCATTGGATCGAAGAGATCAAGTTATATTAAAGAAGATTATATTAGAACCATTAGATGAGATTAAGTTGCATCCAATGGATGAGATCTCCTAGGTTTGGTTTTATTTCTCTTTAATATAAAGTTGGTTCACCAATTGAACCAAGCCCACCTTGATGTGGCCGGCCACCTCCCCTTAGATTTGGAAATGTTTTTTTTAAAATAAAAAACTGAGGGGGCCGCCAAGCAATCAAAGGAAGAAATAATCGGCGCCTATTCTTATCCAGATTTGGAAGTTATTTATGGAAATTATCCAAATCAATTCCTTGATCAAAGGGGGCAGCCAAGGCTTGATTGGGCATGGGAGGCTATAAAAGAGAGGGGGAGGGGGCGGCCAAGAGACACATCAAAGAGAATAGCATACGAAATCTCTCCGATTTCGCAATTGCTCTAGTTTTTCCTCTTCTCTCTTGGCCGGCCACTACTCTCTCTTCTTCTTCTTCTTTGCTTTGTTTTCTTTCCTTGCTCTTGGTGGCCGAACCTCTCCCTTGAAGTGGTGGCCGGATCTAAGGTGAAGGCGAGGAAGAAAGAAGCTGGTTCAAGAAAGAAGCAAGGCGATCCAAGGCGTCATCCAGCAGAAGTTGCAGTTCTTGTTTCTCGGAAGATCGTTGCCCACACAACGTCCGAGAAGGAGAAAGGAATACAGCAGAAGATTCCGAGGTTCAAACCGGGTTCTGGTATAATTTATTTTCCACAGTTTTATACTTAGAACTAATAATGTAAAATCGTAGATAAGTAATTTAGAATCGGCGATCCTATGGATCGATCGACTTAATCTTCTTTGAATATTTTGTCGATTGATCCGGCCGGGATAAAATTTTTG
>NW_027429150.1:0-2153 GCF_044706935.1 Curcuma longa | reverse complement strand
TGGAAACAACAACATACATTCTGAACTTAGTACCTTCTAAGTCAGTACCCTCTACACCCATAGAATTGTGGACTGGGCGCAAGCCTAGTCTAAGACATTTTCGGATTTGGGGTTGTCCAGCACATGTGCTGAAAGGGGAGGCTGATAAGTTAGAACCGCGTACAGAAGTATGTCTGTTTATAGGCTATCCTAAAGGAACGAAGGGTGGTTTGTTTTATAATCCTAAGGATCAGAAGGTCATCGTTAGTACGAATGTGTAACGCCCGCCCTTACATAGGCCTTGACGGACGCTACAGTTTGTTTTTCATTCATTCATTCATATAAATAAGCACATACGAAAATCACAAAACTTCGCAGCGGAAACATAAAACATGGTAGTGATTTCATATGCGATAAGTAAAAACCTATTATGCATGTATTGTCTAGATTATTAAGTTCTAATTAAACATCTTAGCACATCAAGTCTTGAAACCAAACATTTAAACATTCCAAACATTCAACATGCAAGTATTAAAATTTCATATTTGCCAGGAACTCAGCCAAGTCACCACCACACACATCACTGTCAGCCCTTTCCTGCTGCCTCCCATTGCTTAGTGACTTCGATTTGGCTCTGCAACATAAGAAAGAAAACTATAAGCACAAGGCTTAGTAAGCTCCTTTCCTACTCACCAAAAACCAATCGTCACTTCAAGCATAACATTTATATCACATAATAAACACATAAGCTTGGAAGCACATTATCATTTCATAAAGCACATAACCATTCTTTTATCTTAGCATTCATTCATATGCATACAACATAATGCAGATGCCTTTGAAAACTTATTATCATAATAGATAAACATAATCATCAACATTCTTTGGGATCCCCGGCTTGGTACCAATGCGCGCTCCCTAATAGAACTGGGGTAGCGAGCCACCAGCCCTACGAGGGTCTTACCAGGCCCAAGACCTTGGAATTGGTCACCTGGATTTTCTTTAACGACAACCTTGGAAGTCGGGTACCAGCCATGCATTTAAAGTAACATAATAATGTACATGCTTTCATTTCATCTTTATCATGAATGTTCCTTTCATTTCTTTAAAAGACCTTGGTCTTTATCATAGCTTATTGAACATTCATGCCTCTTTTCATTTCATATAGCATGTTACATTATATCATAATCTCATTATTAAGCATTGGCATGAGATGACACATAACATCAACATGGTTAACATCATCGAAACCTGTATTCAACCAAAACCCTAATTCTCATAAGGTTGGCCAACTTAACGGTTTCCTTTACCATGTAACATAACTCATCTCATTTAACATCTACCCATGTTTAGCTACAACTAACCATGGTTAATCATACTTGGAACCCTAACCCAGCTAAACCCTAATATCCTAGGGTTAGCCGAATCCTTATAGGGTTTCTTAGGCACTTAGCCTAAACCATAAGCCTTAACTTCCATACATCATCATAAACAACATTAACTAGGGTTTGCAACTATGGTTAAGTTTTAAAACCCAACTCTTTCTCCTTATCATGGTTTGGCCGAAACTTGCATATGGCAAACTTAGGTTAAACTTTAACCACATAAGCTTTAGACCATCCTAACTCTTTACTTGGAACCCTAGTTAGGTTCAAAGCATAAATCCAAACCCTAACCTCATGGTGGCCGAATACTTCAAGGCATGGAACATGGATTAAAGCTTGGTAAACATTACATGACACATGTAACCATTTCCATGTTTAATCCTAACTTTAAAGCCCTAGATTTTCTTCATAGCCGAATCTTACCCTTAGGGAAAAACCCAAGGTTTTTAACACATAAAGACTACTTCATTTGATGGCATTCTCATATATCATTGATAAACAAAACTCGTTCAAAACATAACTTTAGACCCTTATATCATCATATGGCCGAAACCCTTAGCATGCATAACATGGGTTAGGTTAAACCAAATAACCTCTAAACATCATACATCATTATAAGAGTTCATTAAACATGCATTAGACCAAAACTAAGCTTTTAAACCATCACCTAGGTCTCATGATCTATCATGGCCGAATCTTCAATTTAGGGTTTCCTTTAGTTAACTTTAAAACTAACCACATGAAACCCTAAACCATGGTAAGAATTTATCACATAGCAATTGCAACCAT
>NW_027429149.1:0-4051 GCF_044706935.1 Curcuma longa | reverse complement strand
AGATCTGTTTAAATTAATAGTAGTATATTCCGCTGCACGTTTAGTTTAGTTTAAGTTTTGTATATGATAGTAGTTGTAAGAAAGAATGAATGAAGGTAAGAAACTGTAGCGTCCGTCAAGGGCCCACGTAAGGGCGGGCGTTACATGAAGCTTGGAGGTCTGCAGTCTGCCCCATCATCTCACAATAGGAGTATTCATTTGAGTTATGTCGTATATTTTTGTTGGACTGCATTGGGTTGTTGATTTCATATTTATTTGAGTGTTTGTAGTTGGCACTTATGTTCGAGTTATATGGATTTGGATTTTGTGATGATTCCGCTGCATTGTTTCTGGTTTTGTAGACTTGTAGAATTTAACGTTGTTTTGTTGTAATGCTTTTCGATTTATACATGTTGTTAAGTGGATATGCATGTGTTGGATTGGTGAGTGGCCGTGTGAGCCACATTTCATATAGTCAGTAGTTAAAATTTATGTAATGTATTGTTGATTGGTCGGGTGGGCCTCATGTATTCAGGAAAGTTGAATTGTTACAGGGGAAATGTTGTCAAAATTTTTCAGACGACCATCTCCCGAGACGTGACAGAGATTGAGAGGGTTTGAGAGATTAGTAATAAAGAGTGCTTACTATTCTTGAGGATGATTTACAAGTAAAGAACAAAAAGCTATTTATGAGCATCCTCCTCTTAAATAAACTGTTGGAATTAATTTGACCAAATTGTATATATTATAATTTTAGAAGGCTTCTACAAAGTGGCTAGATAGTTTTACGATGAGAATGTGTTGGTATAATCGACCTCCAAGATTTAGATATTTAGTCGATATTTTTATCAATATGTTTAATAGTGAGATTGTTGGTTCGATCGATCCTTAGGATTTAATAAGTTTAGTCTAGGTTGATCAAAGATTGATCTAAATAGTTAAAATTGACAAGATGTTTAGAAGTAAATGGGTAAAAGTCCAAATATGTTAAAAATGATCAAATTCTTAGTAGTCGGATAAAAGTTTTGACGGGCTAAGATTGACCTAAACAAAAGTGAGAAGTCCTGACAGATCAAGGTTGACCTTGGCAAAAAGAAATCAAATAGGTCAAGAGTGATTGGATGCTTTGATCAATAAAAAATCCTATGAGACTAAATCCTAGATAATGGGAAGACTCGGAGAAGTGAACTTTGAGAAAAGGGAAATGTCTAGATTGAGTGATGATAGCTTTCCGCAAGTGCACGGAATGTCGCCAAGTAATAAAAAGATCGAATCCACAGGGACCGTGGAACTACTTACTAAATCTAGCACAAAAAGGTGGAGAGAATATAGATCATGAGTTGTGTGGGGGAGATGGGAGTGTTTTAAAGTGCTTTATCCTAGAAGTCAGAGAAAGGGATCGACTGTGACACTGATGGGTGAAGCGATCCTAGGATTTCGGACTCCTCAGAGAATGGATTAATCGACTTGGATCCTCTACCTTTCCTCAATAACTGTTCAATTGTAGGAATGTCAACCAAATTATCCAATTCAACCTCGTCAGGTATCCTCGAATTAAATCATTGGTGTTCTTACGTCACTCGTTATTGGTTCGAAACGGTTCTAGAAGCCCGGTTCAAGGTCTGCCCGTGTCACTCAGGCGCCCCGGAATACTAAAAGAACCCTATCCCCTGTCACAGGATATCTTTTTACGGATCTCTCCCCAATAACGAATGACCGCTAACTATCCCTCATAGGAATTCAACTACGTATTAGGAAACCCCTCGGAACTCGCCCGGTTCAAGGTCTGCCCCTTTTACAGAGCGCCCCGGTATACGGCCTAATGATTCCCCAATTCATAGTAAATCCCTACCCTCATGGATTCACACAACATAATTTATCATCAAGAACAAGCATAAATCCACAAAGCAATGCACAGTATTTCATAGAAAACGGTAGATTAATCAAATCCAAATACAATCATCCATTACATCTGATTTATCCTACATCCTAGAATCTAGGGAAATCTACTCCATAGTGTGGAGATTACAAACCAAAAGAAAGAAAGAATACATCTCGTTCCCAAAGGTATACAAAGAAATGCAGGAAACTAGACTTATCTTCTTCCTCGGAGTGAAATCTCTGCGTAGATGGGATGAGGATGGTCTGGAGCAGTCGGATCGGTGATGGATCGTCGAATCTCTCTCCGAAATAGGCGTCGGCGGCTCTAGAACAACTCCGGTGGCTCTCCAAAGTCTCCCCCTTTCCTAGGTCTCCATAGAGACCTATTTATAGTGCAGGGTTCGAAGCAGCACGCCCCCGTGCACACGGCCGTGCCTGGGAGGCACGGCCTTGTGTTGGCTTCTGGCAAAGGAGAAGGCACGGCCGTGCCTTGGGGGCACGGCCAGCAGCTGTGAAGCTCCTGTTCTGGGGCACGGTCGTGCCTATTAGGCACGGTCCAGACTTGTCTTCCTTCTGTTTGATGGCACGGCCGTGCCTGGGAGGCACGGCCACACACTGTCTGGAGCTCAATTGCTGGACACGGCCGTGCTTTGTAGGCACGGCCTGCTGCTTGGACTCTTCTGTTCTGGCACACGGCCGTGCCTGGAAGGCACGGCCAACAGCAGTGGCTAGCTCCATGATGAAGACACGGCCGTGCTTGTGAGGCACGGCCATGACTTGGCTGGTTTCTGTTTTGAAGCACGGGTGTGTCTTTGAGACACGGCCTCTGGCTGCTGCTGAGGGGATTTTGGCACGGCCCGTGCCTGTGAGGCACGGCCCTGGCTTGTTGATCTTCTGTTTGGGCACACGCCCGTGCCCATTGAAACACGGCCAGGAGGTCCTTGAGACACGGCCGTGCCTATGAGGCACGACCCTGTCTTGCCTTATCTTCAATGATGCTCCGTTTTGCCCGTATTTGCTCCAATTTCCATCCTGAAACATGTAAAAGCACGAGCAGATCTCCGAACTAGGAAATGTAAGATATGTGCCTAAATGCATGAATATGGGATGCAATATACACAAGAATTAAGCGATAAATCCAGAAAGATGTGCAAATAAAGCATAACAGGTATACATCCTACGCACATGTAAAATCGATTTGACCATATTTGTCCCATATTGCATAATTTGATGTTTGATATAATTTTTATGATTTAATGGTGATTTTTTGTCATTAATTGGATTTTAAATTGATTTTAGGGTTAACTCGAATCCGACTCGAGCTCAACCGCGGTCAAATCAAATCAAATTTGTCAAATTGATCAAGCCAACATGAAGGACATGATCTGGATCGAGCCCGGTCAAAATCCCAGAATTTTTTGGAAGCCCTAAGAAGCCATAAAGCCCTAGATCAGTTCTGACCGTCGGATTTAAAATCAAGGGCCCAGATTGCTTGATTAATCAGCCATATATAAGCTAAGCGATTAATCGATGAACAGGGCCGCCCGACACTGTTCATCGTCCCCGCGAGAAGCGAAGTTCTGCTCCTCGACGTATCAATCGGCGCGCCCTTATCCTCCCAAATCAATTCCATTGCCATCCTTGATCAACAGGGAGTTCTAATCCGGTTCCTTGGGTGAAATCCGGCAGCTGGAGGAGGCTCGACGGCGGGGGTTCTTCCGGCGGCGCCAAATCCCGTTCCTTCGTGCTCCGGCCACCGGCTGAAAAATCAGGCGCCGAGTTCGAAGGAGGGGTTCTCCGAGATACGGCGAGCAATCCTAAAGCATCAGAAAGCCAATCGGAGCAAGGAAGGAGCTTGGAATCCAGTTTTGCCAATTCACAGCCATGCGCCGACGCTCTGTTTCTGTCCGAAGAGGGTTTCTTCGAGCCGAGCAGCGTCTGGATTGCAGGGAAACCACACCAGAGATGACGTGAAGACTCCTTAATGATCAGTGAAGCTGCTTGACACCCAGTTTAGGAGAATCGAAGGAAGAAATGGGGAAGGATGAGTTTCTGATTTTGTGAACTTACTGCATGTTTCATTTCGGTCTCACTGCATATTTCATTTCTGAAAGTTGATTTTGACTTGGTTGTGAATTCAAATTGTTGCTTAGATCATTGGATTTTTGTTGTTCAACTTGCTGTTTTCAAG
>NW_027429148.1:0-3238 GCF_044706935.1 Curcuma longa | reverse complement strand
CTTAAATCAATGTTTGAGATTTAAGGTTATCTTCGATTGATGTTCTTAGTTAGAGCGAGTTGCACACATAATAACATTCATCTAATTCTAGTACAAGCCTAGAGGGCAGAGATAGAAAATAAGTTCCTACAGCAACAGCAGCAACCCTTGCTCCATTGCCTACTCGTAGGTCCACCTCGCCCTTTGTCAATGCTCTAGTTCTTCGTAGGCCCTGCACATTGGTACAAATGTGAGACGCGCAACCGGTATCTAATACCCATGATGAAGAAATAGATAGATTGACTTCTATAACATATATACCTGAAGTAGAAGTCTCACTTCTCTTCTTCTTAAGATCTTCCAGGTATCCTTTGCAGTTCCTCTTCCAATGTCCAGTCTCACCGCAGTGGAAGCAGGTTCCTTCCTTAGGCACCCCACCTTTGGGTTTCGCTGTAGTAGATTTGGCCTTCCCTTTAGCTTGGGTCTTACCCTTGCCTTTGGGCTTCCATTTGCCTTTGCCTTTATTTACCATTAGTACATTACTAGTCTTGGTCTTTTTGAGATTGGGTTCAGCAGTTCTCAACATGCTGAGCATCTCAGGCAGAGGCTTGTCAATTTCGTTCATGTTATAGTTCATAACAAATTGACTATACCCTTCCGGCAATGATTGCAGGATAAGGTCAGTGGTCAATTCTTGACCCAGTGGAAATCCTAGTCTTTCAAGGTTCTCGACATACCCAATCATCTTGAGTACGTGAGTTCCTACAGGAGTTCCCTCTTGCATCTTGCATGCAAATAGGGCCTTAGACACCTCAAACCGCTCGTGCCTAGCTTGCCCTTGATATAGTTGTTTTAGGTGCTCAACCATATCATGTGCATCCATGTTCTCATGTTGCTTCTGAAGCTCAGAGTTCATGGTGGCAAGCATGAGGCATGACACATCTAATGCATCATCCTGATGCTTCTTGTAAGCATCTTTTTCCGCACGAGTGGCGGTTGTGGCGGGTGCTTCAGGAAGTGGTTGCTCTAGGACGTACAGTTTTCGTTCTTGTTTGAGGACGATCCTCAAGTTCCTGTACCAGTCCAGGAAATTTGCTCCATTGAGCTTGTCCTTCTCAAGGACAGATCGCAGGGAGAGAGTGTTCGTGTTTGTTGACATGGTTATCTACAACATAAATAAAGCAGAAAGTAAATATCATATTCTATTTTATCATTTAATTAGGCCTTTAATTAAATGATGCTCCCACTGAATTATAGGAATTTAATAGAATCGAGTCATGGACGTGGTCAAACCACGCTACTAGATTCTTACTAATTAGCTATAATTCACGCGGGACAAGATCCACATCATACTACGCCTTGAGTTAGCTTTGGCTAAATCGCCCAAGACTTAGTATGATCGGTAGGTAACTATAGGATTGATAACATACATTTTGATAGTTTATTTTGGCCCTAATACTTAATATTTTGGTTCTCTCATTGTGTAATTATTGAGTATTAGCACATTTTATAAGTAAGACTTATTTTGGGCTATAATGATAATTCCTACAAATTTTAGATTGAATCTAATATTTTTTATGTATTTTTGTACAGAGACCTCATGATCATGAAATTGGACCAAACTCAAACCAAGTGAAGATAGCCCAATCTAAATGTGGATTCAATCTCATCATCCCATTTCGGATTCGGGTATTGGCTCACAAAGAATCCAACCTGCTAAGGAAGCTAGAGGAGGAAGCAAGTTGGCCATTCTTCCCTTGGGAGCAAACCCTAACCAACACCTCACTTCCATCTCCACCACACATCAACACCTCACTTCCTTCTCCACCACACATGACAATCCATCTTCCATCTCCCTCAACAATCCCTCACGCCTCAACCAGCCTCCACGGAACGCCATCAGAATTCACGCCCCTCATCCCATCTCACTCCCCACCGCCTCCCACCATCCCATCTCCATCTCCCACTCATGCCCCAACACGCCGCTCCCATTCCACTCACACACCTCCACTCATGCACACAATATTTGATTAATCTCTCATCACCCCACTCACAATCCCACTCCATCCACTCACGTTCAAGCCAAATTCCACCTCACGCCTCCCACTCTCCATCTTCAAGCCACCAATGCCAGCCCAATCCCCTCACGCCTTCATCAGCAGCTCATCACAGCCTCTCCACTCACGCCAGTAGCAGCCCCTTCACAAGCAGCTCCTTCAAGCCATCAGCCATTTCCAGCCACAACGCCATCACGCCACAGCCATCTGTTAAAGCTCCAGACGGTCGGATAGAGCCAAGCAGCCCCCCAATTTCCTCCTGTGCGAGTGGACAGCATACAACATAGCAAATTCCAACAATTTACAGCTTCCTTTTGTTTGATTGCGCTTTCTTTTGATGTTAATTTAATTCCCTTACAGTTGTTACTTTGTTACTTGTTATTCCCTTACAGTTTACTTTGTTACAGTTTGTTGAATTCTTCCTTTTTGAATGCAAGTAGTTTGTTGAATTGCCTAGTAGAAATTTTGTTATGTTTCGTATCAAATCTGTCATGTTTCATTTCATGCTGTCCATTTTTGTTCATTGCTGTTCGTTCTTTTCTTAGCCATGTTTAGAGTGTAGTCAACTGAAATTTTCAATTCCGGATAGTTAGGACTATTAGGAGAAAGTAGGTGGTTGAGTTTTTATTGTTCCGAGCATGTAAACCCCCCAAAACATGTATTAGTTTAGTTTTTTTTCTATTCTTCTCCCAACATATAAAATTTCATTAGATTTGAAAATTACAATCATTATATTGGGTCCTTGAGAGATGATTCAGGTTAACTCTATACTACATTATTATTTGAAACTTGATAATTAATTAAAACCGTAGTGCCACGAAGAACTATTATATCAATTTTGGCGTCGTTGCCGGGGACCCTTTTATGATGTTTGTTAATTTTTAGATATTGCAATAATTTTTTATTTCTTTTCTGATATCTTTTCTGTGTGCCTTATGATTTTGTTTTGCTTGTTGTGAAGTGCATGACCAGGGTATTCGAAGAGCTACTATTTGAAGACAATTCAGAGATTATCAGAATATTCCATACCTACAAATAGCCGAGAGGATTTAAACAACAACAACATGACATTCTATAACAACTTCAACAATAACAACAATACTTTCAGAGTTCCAGACTTTGCTTACCAATCTTCTTACATCAATTATCCTGAACCGGAAGTGAATTTTGAGCTTGGATCATCCATGAGTTGGCAATACCAG
>NW_027429147.1:0-4610 GCF_044706935.1 Curcuma longa | reverse complement strand
AGGAGACTCATCTAGCCGGATTTCATCCGGGGTTTGATCTACCGAAGATCAAGGGATCGTCCACCTTACGGACACGCCGAGGAGTAGGGGTAAGTTATCCCCGAACCTCGTATATCTTGTGTCTACTTTGATTTCATTTTGTTAGTTATTTTTCGCTGTGCACTAACATTTTTGTAGAGAAAATTAATTTTCAAGGGAGGCTATTCACTCCCCCCTCTAGCCATCTCCAATCTTCAACAAGAAGGACATGGTCACATATTGTGAGAGTCACAATTAGTAGTCACAATAGTGATGTTGGATCTCAACATTCTTGTAACTTGGGTAGCAATGATGTGTTGCTAGATACCGCTCATTGTTTATGTCTCTAAATTGGTTTAGAGGTATTGCCAACGTTACAAGAACCTATAGGGTCACACACAAAGGGCAATTAGGTGGAGATTAGGTTCATATGATGAACCAAGAGGATTAGATTCATGTGATGAATCAAATTGGATTAAGTGTAATATAAACTAGACTAGTGGAGTTAATTTGATCAACCTTGAGAGATTAGGAAGTCAAGTTTGACTTGACTTGAGAAGGATAACATTATGGTCAAGTTTGACTTGACTTTGGTCAAGTTTGACACTTTGTACCACATCATCGTCAAGTTTGACTTGACTTTATGCCATGTCATAGTCAATGTTGACTTGACTTATGCCACATCATGGTCAATACTTGACTTGACCATTTGACTTTAGATTGAGGTGGCATAAAGGATGGCCAATGATGATGCTCCACATCATTAAGGATGCCACCTCATGGGAGTTACTAAATGGTTGTAACTCATGGTATTTAATGGAGATTAAATCCCCCCTCCCCATTAATGTGTGGCCGACCACTTTAGGGTGTGAATGAGATTGATTTTCTCATTCATTCCAATTCATTGTTTTCTTCTTCCTCAAGCTCTTCTCTTCTCCTCTCCCTCTCCCTTGGTCGAAACCTTCTTGGGTGCTAGCACACTTGTGGTTTTGGTTCTCCACCATTTGTCCGTGTGGATACTTGTAGAGGAGTGACACTTGACGCTCTCGAGATCCGGCACCATTTGGACGAGCGGGATATGCGAATGGCACACATCGAGGGTAAAAAATTCTCTTCATGTAGACGTAGAGTAGATCTAAACATGTACAAAAAAATAGTCTTTTATTATTTCGCACGGATCCTTTGGCATGGATTTCCGGGGTTTCCGCAATGCAAAAGCGGTTTTGCGGCCCGGAAAGCCCAACATCATAAAGTCGGCATATGATGCCTGGACCAAGTCATAAGGTCAGCTCATGCAAGTGGTGTTGGGATGTATACTATAAAGTCTTGCCTTTTGTATAAACATCCATTTTGCAATAATATTGAAATGAGAATTACCTTGGTCAGAATGTTTGCATTTCTTATGTAATGCAGTTGTTCACTTAATTTATATTGAAGATAACATGGTGTGTGGTGTCACACACAGAAGATCATGTTATCGGTTCCTTATAAATTATAAATATTTATACAAGACGTTGACTGAGTTACCCGTGTCTACAAATATTCGGGCCACATCATAATTAATGATGATAGTTCGGATGACGAGAGCATCATCGTGAGGAGTAGCGAAACCTTCTAGGTCCTGAGGTCCAAAGTAAATAGAAGGACTGGTCTCAGTGCCTTTGATGGTGTCGATACTGTAAGTCTCAAGCCTTCACCCATGAGCCTTCCTAACCATATTAGAATCTCCATCCGTGGGACCACCGGCTATCATACTTATTTCTCCACGGTGGGTGACGTTATCTTGAGTTTTCTCGATGATCTCAGCGAGCCTCCGATGGATGCTCATGCCGAAGCATGTGTTCTTGTCTGTTGCCCTCGGGGGACGACAACATGTCTGCGCCAGGAGGGGATTGGCGCTCCCTTTCTTGCCTAGGTTGAGGCCTGGGGTCGGCCCGTCTTGGCTCAGCTCGGCGTCTTTGATCACCTCTTATGCCTCGCCCTTCTGTCATGTGTCGATCCGTTATTGGCAGGGTTATTTTCTGCTGCTTACACTCCCTAATGACTCGGTTGATCTCTTGGGCCAAGTGCCAATAATCTTGTGTACTATGTCCGCTTCGACCGATGATATGCGCAGAAGTGAGCTGGTTGTCCAGGCCGAGCTATAGCTCTTGGCTCAGCCTGTATGGGAAGGTTGTCAGCAGTCTGCATGACTCGTTCATTTTAGCGTGCAGGAGTGTTCTGAAGAGGTCGGGTTGATACTTCCCTTCGTGGAGGAGGCAGCATCGATCTTTTCTCAGCAGGCGGGGCTGACACAGAATCATTTCGTCGGGTCAGCTGGGTTTCTTCCAAGTGTATGTATTTAGTGGCTCTTTCCATTAATTTCTGGTAGCTGGTTGGTGGCTTCTTTACGAGGGACCAAAAGAAATCGCCTTCAAGCAATCCTTGAGTGAAAGCGCTTATCAGAACATTTGATGGGGTTGATGGTACTTCCCACACAACTCGATTAAAACGATGAAGATACTCTCGCAGAGTCTTTCGGGATTTCTACTTCATCGTAAATAGATTTAACGGGGTCTTCTGATGCTTTCAATTGCTAGCGAACTATTGTAGGAAAACTTCTTTGTGAAGGACTATATGGTGGAGGTCGGTAGCTTATTAAACCATCGTTGGGCCGACCCTGAAAGGATGTTGAGGAAGACCCGACACTTGATTCCATCCGTATATCGGTGTAGCAAGGAGGTGTTCTCAAAGCGGCTCAAGTGATCCTCAAGGTCGGCTGCCCCATCATATTCTCCCACATGTGGAGGTCGGAAATTTCAAGGTAACTCCTGCTCTAAAATTTTTCGTACAAACGGGGTTTCGGGCAGGTCAGCGACACAGTTTGCCGGGGCCTTTCCTTTACGGGCATCTCAAACTACTTCTTCATCTTGAGACCTGCTTGAATCCTCTTCCATAGGCCTCATATCCCTGTTTGTAGAGCCTCGTGTGCGTCGACACTTCCTCAATAGGCGAGGGTGGGTCATTGCCCTCCCTTTCGGGACCTGAAACGCCGGTATCGAAGGTGGTTGAGTCTGGGCGTTTCGTAGGACTGCCTATCGTTTGCTGCACAATCTGGTGCAACTCATCCCTGGTCATTGTAACAGTTTCCTCTTGGTTCCTTTCTTCGACGGGGTCACGGTTGCTAGCGGTGCGTCTGGTGTTAATCATCGTGGTCGTCTAGCTCAGATTTCCCACAGACGGCGTCAAAATGTTCTAGCTCGATGCCGACGATAGTCAAGCCACCAGTAAATAAAATGTCACGTCAACCTTTGTTAACCCATTAACGAGAAGAACCTGAGGAAGAAAGAACTGAACAAACGGATTAGCAGGGCACCGGAGAATCCCGACGAGGCCACTCCGATGCTCAAGTCAGAAATAGAGAAAATAGTAGAAGTGGTAGTATGCATAGAGAATTTAAGATGGTTTTTTTCATACCTGTGGGGTTTATATAGATGTAGCGGGGATGTGATCTTCAGATCTCCTTGCTTATGATTGGTTATGACGACGCCATTAACGGACAGTTCTATGACAGTTTCCAAACATCAGATGGCTTAGCGGTGTTAGTTATCTTTATTCGACGGCTAGGATGATTGGGGACCAAGTCTGGGCACTCAGTCTATATCCTTATCCTTTTGGATGAGTTGATAAGTTTGACAAAGGAGTAGGCCTAATTGTCCGTTGATGGCTGACCTGATGCCTGAGGTCGGAAGATGCGTGACCGATCTGTATGAGTGGTCGGGCTGTGCGGGTATTGTCCGAGCTTATATGAATCGCTGAACTAAACTAAGTATGCGTTTGAGCTTTCCCATATATGCCTGAGCTGACTTGAGTGAGTGGCCGATCTTTTCCTATACATATAGCCAAGCTTTAACTAAGTGTGTGATCGAGCTCTCATATGTATAGCTGAGCTATCCAGAGTGTCTGATTGAGCTCATTGGGTGATACTAAGACCAAGTTATGAGGTCCAAATTCTGAGGCAACTCCTGGGACCATGTCATGAGGTCGGCTCTTGAGGCCAGGACCATGTCATGAGGTCGGCTCCTGAGGCCGGGACCATGTTATGAGGTCGGCTCCTGAGGTCGAGACCATGTCCATGTCATGAGGTCGGCTCCAAGCCATGAACCATGAGGTCGGAACCATGTTATGAGGTCGGCATATGATGCTTGTACTTTGTCAAGATAATTGTAAAAAGATTGGGGTATATGTAGACCGAGATTAGGAGAGCTCGGCCTAGGTATCAAGGCACGTGCTGACTTCATAATGAGGTCGGCGGTTTCTTTAAGGGTATTGGAGCCAAGAAGGGGAGAGATCGGGGATTTCCGTATGGGTGTTTCTACCTATCTTTCATTGCTCCCCTTTTACCTCTTACCCAAGTTATTCCTAAATATATGTATTGGATCAGTGGTATTTTGCTAGGATTATGGTAAGAGCTCAGTATACCTTGTCTGAGGAGATGAAGAACTCGGTACATGTGATAGGGAACGTGCCGCCCTCCACATGAGATTGGCATCTGATTAATGACAGATGTACGAGCTAGAAGTAGAGAGGCCGAGATTTTCTGAATGAGTATT
>NW_027429146.1:0-1657 GCF_044706935.1 Curcuma longa | reverse complement strand
TGTAACACCCCGATTATTTCTCTCTATTTTTAGGGATTTTAATTAGATTTAAAATTCTAATAAAAGTACTTTAGTTAAACAATAGAAGAGAGTTTAATAAAATAAAATGGATAAAAAGGTTTGTCTCGCGAAGACGAATCCAACAAAACTTGTTTGGATCAAATCGGAGGTCGTTTGGTTAGTAAACCAAGTGAACCAAAATTGAACCCGGTTCGGTTCAATCGTTATAATGGGATTTAGCCGGTAGTTTAGATTTAATCGGGTAGAGTTACTGTGCACTCCTCGTTATAACGCCACCGCCCCAACCTCCTCACCGCGCGACCCTTTCCCTTCCTCGCGCAGACTGCGTCGGCCCCGAATCCGTCAGCGCGACCACGCCCGCCGCCGCCCGCGTCCGCCGGCAGAAAATTCGGAACGGCGAGGGCTTTATAAGAGGGCCGAACCCTAGCCAACCCTCAGCTGCCGCGCCTCTTCGCCCACGCGACCCGCACCCAGCTGAGACGCCCTCCGCTCCTCTCCCTGTTCGCGTTCCACCGCCACCTCTGCCCTAGACGAACGCCGACCATGGTGAAGAGAAGGAAGATAAGTGAGGATGAGAGCGGAAACCCTAGCCGACCCTTAACCTTTCTCCTCTGTTCAACGCCCTGCACTGCCGCCGCCGCTTCTACTCCGCTGTCTGTCGACGCCGCCAACGCCGCCTCTGTCAACCGCCGACCGCCGATTGCCGCCCGACGCCGCACGCCACCGCCTGCGACGCCCCTGCCCGGCCGCTGCTCTGCCGCCAGGATACCTCTCCCGACGCCGCCATCCCTGTTTCGAGTGAAGAAGACGAAGCAGAGCAGATTTTCGATTAACAAATCAATTAATTAAGGTAAGGAATTAATTGAAGGTTTATGTGGTAATTAATCTAGGTTAATTAGATTATTAATCTATGTTCTTTAGGTTAATAATTAGTTAAATAGTTAATAGTTAGTAACTAATTATCTTAATAAGTTTAGCAAGCAATTAGTAATTAGATAATTAATTAGTTTAATTAATTAATTAATTGATGTTAATCAGATGATTAATTGAGTTAATTGGATAAGTTTGATTAATTAAGATTATTAGATGATCAATTGATTAGCTTATCAATTACGGTTTGATTTTATAATGGATAGTTGATAACTCAGTTTAATGATGATTGATCTGTTTAATTACATATTAAGTAGTAATTAATAGGTTGATTAGTAATTAATTAGAAATAAGTAGTTTTATGAATTTCTTAATTAATTGGTTTAAATAGCAAGTATATGGTAAGTTAGATAATGGATAGTAGTTAGTTAATTAGGGTTAATCAAGTTAATATTGAGGTTTCATCAGTTAATTAGATAAATTGAAAATGATTAGTTAGATTGAGATATGATTAACTCTTTACCCGGTTGAGTGATGAGGCTAGGATAATTTTATCATTATGGTTAAGTTATAGTTATGATTGTTGCTAGGTCACGAGGAGAAAGCACTAAGAGCACCTCGGAGGAAGAGCTCCGATTTCACAAACCTTAGCGTTAAAACCCTAGACGGACAAGGTAAGTACATCTCTCACCTGCAGTATGAGTAGTTCCGTTGTTTTCTTTTTTTCCATAAGCATGATTTTATTGAAGCATATGCATGATTTTGT
>NW_027429145.1:0-1797 GCF_044706935.1 Curcuma longa | reverse complement strand
AAGAAAGTAACCTGGCTCATAGAAAGCATGAAGGGCGGACGTTACACAAAGGAACATAAAAGAATAACTACACAGCGGAATAAAATAGTTATACCTTTCCTTTGTAGATTGTATAGAAGATGTTTGTTCATTACTCGAAGACCTCTTGATGTTTTGTTGTATTCCTATCCTCTTCTTGGACGTCGTGTGGGCGACGATCTACCAAGAGAAACCACCCTTGCTTTCCTTTCTTCCTCTCTTCCTCTTACCTTTCTTCTCTTCCTTTCCTCTTCAAGCCGCTAGCCACAAGGAGTTTCTAGGCAAGGGGCGCCTCCTCCTTTCTCTCTTCTCTTCCTTTCTTCAAGACCACCGGCCCTAAGAGATGAGAATAGTGGGCGCCGGCCCTAACCAAGGAGAGAAAAGATGTTATGGGCGCCGACCCTAAGCAAAGAGAGGAGAAAATAATGAAGGTGGCGCCGGCCCTAGGATGGGAAGAAGGCTATGGATTGGCGCCGGCCCTAGGAAAAGATTAGGAGAGTTATATGTGTTCCAATAACACCACCCCCTCTCCTCCTTTTATAGCCTTGCCACCTTAGGAAGTTTAGGAAAAAATAACAGAATTAACAGAAATTTTATTAGCTAACAAAATTAACAGAATTTTGTTGGATAATAGAATTAACAGAAATTCTATTTAGGATTAACCAAATTCTGTTAAGATTAATAGAATTCTGTTAAGGTGGATATGAGACTTTATCCAAAGACTACAACAAGGACCTAGAGGAGGAATTGGTTTAGGCCTCTTGATGGGCTTGGGCTTCTTGTGTTCTCCCTGAACACCCAACTCAAGTCCATCAATAATAACCCATACCACTAAAGGGTTATTATTGAACTACCGCTCCAATCCCATATTATAATATGGACTCCTTATTATGAGTGAATTAATCTCGCTGTGTTTAAGATATCGTATGTCCATTAATTAATTTAGTTACTAACAACTCAATTAATTAACATCTAATTCTAAGAGTAGTACCACTCAACTTTATTATCATACAGACTAAGTCCACTTGCAGGGTTTACATGATAATCCTTATGAGCTCTTCAAGGGGGCATCATCAACCTAAATAATTAGGACATAGATTCTTTTTATAATTAACAACACACCATATACATAGTATTATCTCCCAACTCATCGGGCCTCTTGATTTAACGAATAAATCTCACCCTTTGATAAGTTAAAGAAATAAATACTAAGTACATGTGTTTGTTATTATATAAGAATTAAGAGCACGTACATCTATGATAACAGAGGTCTAGTTTGATTATATAGTCAGTATAAATCGAACGACCTCAAACGGTCCTTCTCAATACACACAAAGTGTACTAGTATAATTTTATAGTCAAGATAAACTAATACCAATTACACTACAACCATTTCAATGGTTTATCCCAATCCATCTTGGTTGTGAGTTACTATTTATAATTTATAAGAAACTGATAACATGATCCTTTGTGTGGCACCACACACCATGTTATCTACAATATAAATTAAGTAGACCTATGCATTAACATATATAAGAATATAAAATACAAACATTTGACCATAGTGATTCTCATTTCAAATTATTTTAAAATAATATTTATACAAATGCTAAGCTTATAGTATACATCCCAACATGTCTGCTGCAGACTCTACCAGAACCGTGAGGTAAAACGTGGGTCTCTATCGAAATAATGCTAGTAGGAATTCCGTGTAATCTAACAATCTCTCGATAATGCAAATCTGCCAAACAATCTAGTGAATCAGTTAGATGTATCAAA
>NW_027429144.1:0-3645 GCF_044706935.1 Curcuma longa | reverse complement strand
AGGGTATAACTAACGGTTGTTCTAGTGTTGGGGGAGAGGTCTCTAAAGGGATACCCTGTGACAGGGGATAGGCAGTCGAGGGAGCATTTTGCTCGCCACACAGGAGAGCCTTGAACCAGGCTATCTAGAATCATCTCAAACCAACCTAAGCAACATTAGAACATCATTGATTTATTCCGAGGAAGTCTGACGAGGTTTAATTGGATAATTTTGCCCCAGCAACGGCGCCAAAAATTGATGGCTCAGATTGTCGTCTAAATGAGCACGTCAATTTAATTAATACTAAATCCCCTAACTAAAGTAGTATAGGGCAACTCGAGTCGTCTCCCAACGATTGTAGACGGTGTGTGGTAATTCTAGTGGTTATTACAATTGGGGATTTGGATTTTTCTCTTTTTGGATTGGATGGGGGGGTTGTTGTCTTAAGTTCTAACTCTAAACAATGGAAAGAACACTAAGTATCAAGAACAAATTGCATTAATAAAGTAAAGAGTGCAACAAGTAAATAAGTGCATGAACAAAGAAACAAGCAAGAGAAATCTAAGGACAAACAACATTCAAAACTGTAAGGGGAATTTTAACAAACACTTGACATGCCAAAAATCTAATCTATGCTCAAAAATGGAAGAAAAGTAAAGCTAATGATTCTCCCTAAGGTTCTCGCCGAAGGTGGATGCGAAGCGAAGCGGACTCCACGAATGATGCGCCGAAGGAAGGAATCTCCAACTTCGAAGCAATCCGGAGAGGATGTGGATGGATGAGATGACGTGAAGGAGAAGAAGGTCCTCTTGCTCCTTGATGGATGGAAGGTGGTCGGATGGAAGAAAGGAAATCTCCTCGCCTTCTTTTCCGGGGCAATGAATGGAGATGGTGGTGAAGAAATGAAGGTAGGTGGCGGCTAGGGCGAATCCCGAGGAGAGAATAGCTTTTCTCCATAAAAAATCAGCTTTTATACCCAAAACCTGCTCCGCGACACGGCCGTGCCTCATAGGCACGGCCTGGGGTAGGCACCCCCCTGTTTGGAGGCACGGCCGTGTCTCTTAGGCACCCCCTGGGCAAGACACGCTTCTGGAAATAGGCACGGCCGTGTCTCTTAGGCACCCCCTGGGCAAGACACTCTTCTGGAAATAGGCACGGCCGTGTCTCTGAGGCACGGCCGTGTCTCTTAGGCACGGCACCCCTGTTTGAGAGGCACGGGCGTGCCTCATAGGCACGCCCTAGAGTGAACACGCCCCTGTGGAAGAGGCATGGGCGTGCCTCTTAGGCACGACCCCAAAATAGGAGGTTTTCTGCAAGTGCATCACTTCCGTCCCTTTTAATCATGGCATAGAGGCCGAATCTGTCTGAACCCCCTGAATCAAAGTTGTAGATCTTGAAGTTATCTTCATTTTGGTAGGTGGTACAGCCCATGGTTCGATCGGAGCAAAAGGTTATGGTCATTTTAGTTTTAGTCTGCAGAGCAGTCCAACTGAGGCACGACCGTGTTTGGACCCTGGAAAAGTGAGGCACGGCCATGTTAAGAGGAGGCACGGCCATGCCTCTTAGGCACGGCCTGGAGAAGTTTCTTTTCTGTAAAATAGGCATGGGAGTGCCTATTAGACACGGCCTAGAGAGGGTGACCTTCGGTAAGATAGACACGGCCGTGTCGTATGCAGTGGAAATATACAGATAATTAAAACTAATTATTATCACACACACGCATGCAATACAGGAAATAACATGTGTACAAGGCAAGATAGAAAATTAAAATTTTCGGAATAAAATTTATTCTACTTGCATAATTAAAATTTACAGAATAAAGTTATTCTAAACGTGTACCTCGCGATGACGATGTTGAGCCGTGTTGGTATCAATCGAGCGGTCCTCGTCGGAGTCCCGCCTCTACTGGTGATCCACGCCAAGCTCCCGTCTGGACGGCTTCGGAAGCCACGAGTCGTGTCATCATCTTCGGTACTAGCCGATGATAGATGACGATCGAATCGAGAGAAGCCTTATTCCAGAAACCACGCAACAATGTATGTCGCGATCGTTCCGGGACTTTCTAACTATCATCGAAATCGTATCCCGATGTATCTTTCGGTGATCAACCTTTGACCATCGATAACAGACAAACGATTGAAAACTTTCGATCACGACAGAACAATTCTCCGGAAACTTTGCAAGCTTCCAAGAGGATTGTACATGGTCGTCAAACGACCGAGGATGAACAATATCCTGATGGCAAAACTTCCGGCAACGGTTTGACGGTTATTCTTACAACGATTTCACAAATCGTTTCAAAGAAAAAAAAACCAAAACAAAATAGCTTCTCCTCCTCTCCCACACAGCCGCAAACAGAGAACCCAAACAACTGTTGTTTGGGTTCGACTCATTCTCATGGAAAGAGCAAGTCTTCTCCTCCTTCAGCCGGCGAAGCATACAGCAGCTCTGGTGGTTCCATCGCGTGGACAGCAAGCCCGGAACAGTGTCAATCCCTCGGGAAGAAGATGAACAGGGAAATCGCCGTGCGATCTCTGGTTCTTGTCCTGTGATTGGGTTGCTTCCTGTGGCGTCGAGCTCGCGGAGAATAAACCCCGCAGCATTGCTCTCTCTGGCAGAGAAGAAGCTGAGCAGCGCCCCTTCTCCGGCAGGAAAGAAAAAAAACACGCAGCGCTCCTCTCCGGCAATAAAGAAATAGAGCAGCGCTCCTCTCCGGCAGAAAAGAAGCAGAGCAGTGCTCCTATCCGGCAATAAAAGAAACCGCGCAATACCCCTCTGATCCCGCCGGAAGCAACAGCAGCGCCCGCCGGAAACGACCTTCACATCCGCCAGAAACAACCACCGCGCCCATCGGAAACGATAGCTGAGTCAGCCCTCTGCGTCGCGAGGAAGAAACTTGGGAAGGAAGTGAACAGGGGGCGGCGCTCGCGTTTTTGGTTTTTCCATGGAGAAGCTACAGTGCACGTCCCTATTTAAACCTCATCAACCCATTAGGTTTTAAATATGATCAAACCCAAGGTATTAAATCAGATCAAACCCACCATTGGGCTGAACCGATTTGGTTTAGACTGCTAACTGTAGCAAACCGCAACTGTAGCAAACCGGGTTCAGACTTGGTTCGCTTGGTTCAATAACCAAACGACCTCCGATTTGACCCAAACTAATTTTGTTCAATTCGTCTTCTCAAGACAAAGCCCCTCATCACTTCCGTTTTGCCAAAACCTGTTCCATCACGGACCAAACCAAGTTGATTCATTTCGATTCAAAATCGAAACATTTGGTTTACTAACCAAACGGGCTCTGATTTGAACGAAATCAATTTCATTCGTTTCGCCTTCGTAAGACGAGTTCCATCATTTTGTCCATTATCTGGTTCAACCAGACTTTATCTCTCTTATTCTGAGAATCCAATTCTCAAACTCGTTTTAAGTCCTTCGGAGAACTTGTAGTGCGTGTGACCCAATAGGTTCCCGGTTATGTTGGCCATCCGTAATTAATCATTAATTACGGAATGATCATGAGTGACATCTAGTAGTATATCATGATCCCCAATTGATCGAAAAATCAACGATTGATTCCATAACATCTTCTAAACCATTCAGCAGCTAAACTGAATCGTGCCTCGTTCCTTTCACCATCTTATACCCGTTTGGTTCAGGACATGGT
>NW_027429143.1:0-4453 GCF_044706935.1 Curcuma longa | reverse complement strand
GGTGCGTGTCTTCCTCCAGCGTGAGAGCGTGCTCCTCATCCTGCGCCGATCGAACGGAAAAGGGAAGGAGATCCCTTGGTTGCTGATCTCATGCAAAAGAGGAAGCAAATCATCTCTTCCAGCCGTCGCACGCTCGAAGAAGGGAACAAGCCCTTTGATTGCTGCTGCTCATGTGTGAAAAGGAAGGAGATTAGATCTCCCTCCCTGACCTACCGGCGAGCAAGAAAGGCAAAGAATTCGGTGATCTCGGGACTTAGCCTTTAAAGCAGAAGGTTGTCGGCTGTTTAGATGGTTAGAGAACCATATTGCTGCCTCTTCCATTGTCTTTCCTTCCTGCCCTATTTCTGCCGATCACAAGGAAGAAGAAGACTGCTGTTCAGGTTCTTCTCCTTGCTTCCCAGTCGCCGAAAACTTCCTTGCTGCCAGAGTTTCGTGTGGTGTTTGGCTGATAGCTACCGCCACCAGCATCTTCTGTTGCTTGCTGCCACCGATTGAGGAAGAGCCTAGCTGTTGCTTGCTGCCACCAGTTGAGGAAGAACCTTACTGTTGCTTGCTACCACTGGTTGAGGAAGAACCTTGGTGGAGCTGCTGCCGGAGGAAGAATCTTGCTGTCGAAATCCTGATTTCAGAAGCTTCCATCATTACTGGAAAGGCTCCGGTATTGTGCCTTTGAAAAGATCACCGGAAATTAGTTTATTGATGATTGTTAGAAAACCCCAAAAATGAAAGCAACGTGTGTTGTTGCGCGTTTCCGATATTAGAGTATTCTTATGTATCGATCGTTGCTGATTGACGGCTAGTACCGCGACCAGCAATTCGACTCGTGCTTGAGAAGCCGTCCAGACCAAACTTGGTGTGGATCACCGATAGAGCAATCTGATCAGTACATGCCATTTCCGCTAAGCATCATACGTCAGGTATACCTAGAATAATTGTTATTCTAAAAAATTTTATTTTCCAACTATTGCACAAACTCTGTTGTATCTTGCATGCGTGGTTGCGAGTGTTGTAATAATATAGTTTATTATTTGCTTTTCTTCTGCTATGTACGTTTTTAAAACGAATAAACACGCGCAATGCACCGGGCCGATCCCAACACTAGCCTCATGAGCCATTTTCTTAATCCTATTGCATAAAATAATGATTTAACAACCAAATTAAACTAACACTACAAAAATACTGCCTATTTGCGATAAATTTTAGCGACGAAATAAATTCGTCGCTAATTAGGGACAAATTTGGCGATGAAGAATGCATTTGTTGCTAATTTCTGACAACTTTGGCGATAGATAATTTTTTGTTCAAATTAGTAATGAAAAATTTATTGTCGCCAAATTTGTCGCTAATCTGCGACAAATAAATTAATTCGTTGCAATATTTGCGATAAATAACCAAATTCGTCGCTAATTTAGCAACAAAATCTGATTTGTTGCAAATTTTGCGACGAATTCGTTAGTTCGTCACCAAAATGACCAAAAATAAAAACAAAAGAAAAATCTACGAAGCCGATTTGGCAACAAATTTCCGATTTCGTCGCTAAATCTACGATGAATTTCCATTTTCATCGCGAATATGGCGACGAATTTCATTTTTCGTCGCCAAATGGCTTAAAAACAGTTGCGTGGCCACGGTGGACCGTCATAACTTATGTCATTTGGCGATGAAATGTGAGTTTTGTCGCAAAATTGGCGACGAAAAACCTTATTCGTCGCCAATCTGCGACGACTTTGCGACGAACTCGAATTTGTCGCAAAATGCCCTAACTTATACTTTCTCTCCGATCCCTTTTCTTCTTCCTCACGATTTTCTCCCCTTTCTCCGCTGCGAATCGCTTCCTCCGCTGCTCCTTCCTCTCCAATCCGTCCTCCGCTGCTCCTTCCTCTCCGATCCGTCCTCTGACTGCAACAGCGACGACACCGGCCGATGAAGGATGTCTTTTAGGGTAAGTTCCTGTCTAATTGCTTTTCTGGTTATTTCTTTGCTTTGTGGGCTGGAAATGCTGGTCGGCCGCCGTCGGTTCGTTGGCCGGGCGTTGGTGTGGCGGCGGCCCGTTGGCTGTGGTCTGTTGGCGTGCGCAAGTTGGCGGAGGTGGCTGGCTGGCAGTGCTAGGGTTGTTGGCCGGCCGGCCGACCGGTGGTGGTGTGTTGTCCAGCCGGCCAGCCACTGGTGGGGTGCTGGCCGACCAATGGTGGGTCCTGGCCGACCAGTGGTGGAGTAGCCAGTGGGGAGTTAGGTATACCTATGTTAGCTTAGGGTTAGGGTTAGATTATGTTTTTGCGAGTAGAAACGAGTGCACATGTTGGTTAGCTTAGAGATAATTGGTATATAACCCCTTTCATATGCAATTATGTGAAGTGGTGCCTCTTTGTTAGTGGTTAAGAATTTGTTCACAAGTGCAAATCACTGTGCATGCATGTTGATTAGCTCAATACACTTGGCATGCATGCAATCCCCTTAGATTGCTCGAAGAAGTATCTCTTTGTTTGGTCATGAATCTTAAAATGGTACTTAAGACATATATAATTTGATAGCATCTATATTATAATTTCATTCATTTATTTAATTTAACAACTACACGCAACATAGTTTGGTAGGTAGCGTATACATATCTACACACTATGATAGCACTTGATTTGTATATCTCCTCAAAGAGTGCTAGAGATTCTTCTGCACCTTTGCTCCAGGCAAGACACTCCAACATTGTGTTCCAGGATAATACCTTGCGCTTCGACATTTCAGCGAACACCTTCCGAGCACGATCGGAACCAAGATGTAACCGTGGTAGAGGAACAAGAACAGCTCGTGGGAGAAAGGAAGCTGAGCCCGATCGATGGAAGAAGCGGAGACCTGTCTAGGTCAATTAGTCGCTCGCAAGCTAGCAAGGGGAAAGAGCAAGTGAAGTCGTGAAGCAGGGATCGCTGGCGTATTCCCACCTGATTCTGAATGCCCGGTTCGAGCGAAGCCTAGGTTGTCGTCAAAGACTAACTGGACGTTGCCGGCGCCGGTGAGGAAGGAACAGCTAGGTTGAGGGCGTCGGGCAGCTCCATCTCGCGGCAGAGGAAGGTTGAGCAAGGAAGGTGGCATCGGCGTCGGCAACAGAGCAGGCACAGGGCGGCGCTTCCTTGGTTCGTGAGGGAAAGGCATGCGCGGCGGCTTGGCAGTAGGGGCAGCTTCGTTGATGAGGGCGACGACAGAGGAGGTGCGGCGGTGGTAGACGGTGGAGAAGGAAGGAGGCTTCGGCTTGGAGGTGTTTCGGGCAGATTCCTTTTATAACGAGGAGTGCATAGTAACCTGAACCGGTTTAACCGATTAAATCTAAATTAACACCGTTAAATCAAGTTTTTTATCAGCTAAACCCAATTAAAACCTAGGGTTTATTAAATCAATTGAACCGATTACTGTAGCGAACCAGGTTCAACTTTGGTTCGCTTGGTTCACCAACCAAACAACCTCCGATTTGACTCAAACTAGTTTTGTTAGATTTGTCTTCGCGAGACGAACCTTTTTATCCGTTTTATGTTGTCAAAACATCTCTTAGCCCGAACCAAATCAACTTGGTTCAATCTCGGTTCGTTTGGTTCGCTAACCAAACGACCTTTGGTTCGGTCCAAACTAGTTTCGTTTGATTCGTCTCTGTAAGACGAATCTCCTCATTGCGTTTGTTTTGACAAAACTCTCTTCCTTCATAAATCCACTTAACCAAACCCATTAAAGCTTACCCTTTTATTATTTAATTCTAACCCTAAAATTTCTAGGATATTACAAAGCATCTCTTAGGCATTTCATCATACATAAGCCATGCATAACATAGGTGTGCCCTAGTGGGCATGAAACATAAGCATGTACATCATGACATAATAAGCATAACATAAGCATGCATTAATAGAGTTAACATGGACATAAGGTAGTGACATAAAGAAATCATACTAACATAAAGTCTAACTATCATCATGTCAACATCATGTATATATATAGCATGACATGGAAGATCATTGGTGAGCATGTTTAAAGATTAAAACTTCTTCCCTAGCCCTATATTCCTCCTTGGCTGAAATCCTAAAAGGGTAGTCCTAGGTTTTTAAGCAATCAAAAACACTCGAAGCAACTTGTACTGCAGGTGAGGGGATTACTTACTTCCTCTCGCTTGGTTACCATAAGAAAATGTACCCTTGGTGGAGAGAAGAGAAGACCTCCGCTCCTAGAATTTCCTTTGCGTATCCTTGCCTTAATAAGAGAATAAGCCCTTGGGTGATCCCCTTGTGAACTTCCTAGGAACCCTAGGCCTTGAGTTTTCGAAAATTGAAGAAGGAGAAGGTAGTTTCGGTGGAGGAAGAAGAAGGAGGAAGAAAAAGTGACTTTTCATTCTCTTCAGTCACTCCTATGTTAGGATGTATACTGAAAAGACTTGTCTTTTGTATAAACATTTATGAAATAAGAAATCATGTTTTGGTCA
>NW_027429142.1:0-4139 GCF_044706935.1 Curcuma longa | reverse complement strand
AATCTGTTGGATCGAGATCGCGCTAGAGGGGGGTGAATAGCGCTCGTTTCTCATGGCTTTTTCTTGTTTCGTGGTCCGGCTGCCAATCGAAAGTAACAATTGCAGCGGAATAAAAAGATAAAACAAGACACAAAGACACTAAGATTTACTTGGTTCGGAGCCTTGAGCGACTCCTACTCCAAGGCCCGCGATCGTTGATCGCTTTCGGTGGGCAACAACTATAATATCGAAAATAAGTATTACAAATCAAATGCTATAATGAAACTAAACCGACCATACAACAATGAGGCGTTGAGCCGTAGTGGCTAATTGTCGGAATGGCAGGACGTTGGTGAAGCTTTGTGGCAGCACACGAAAGAGCACTTGCTCTCTTGTTCAAGAGATTAATTAATCTTTCTTCACGTTGAGGTGCCTTTTAAAGCTTTTGCAAAGTTAATCAAGATCCTTGGAAATAGGATCTACACGTTGAGGCACCAATTAAAGTCTTACACGCGTGGATCAGCCTTGCACGCATGGATCAGCCGATCAGAGCAGATTTATTCTGCTGCTTATCCACAATTCAAGACAAATATTGCATTTTGGTCCCTGCAAAACATGTTAATCTCAAAGCAAACCAAATGTTGCATTTTGATCCCTGCAAAATATGTTAATCCCAAAACAGACCTGCAACACAAAGTTAGGACATAAATGGATAAAAAGAGATGTCGACAGCCTCCGGACTGTCCGGGTCTGACTTCGGATTTCCGTCCGGAAATCCTAGGTCGACCCGACGCCTACTGTTCCCTCTTCCGGGGAACGCGTCCTCACCTACTCCCCTCAGGAGAGATTACCTGATGCCAGTACGATCCTCCAGATCGACTGGACTTTTGCTCGGCGCTCGATGCTCCCGGACTTTCTGCTGGACTTCCGCTTCCCGGCTGGTCCAGTCTTCCACCTGGTTCGCGACACCAGGACTTTCCACCTAGGGTTACCACCCCCTAGGACTTTTGCCTGAAGCACTCGACCCACCAAGACTTTCCGCATAGGGTTACCACCCCCTATGACCTAGGGTTACCACCCCCTAGGGTTTTCCCCTTGCCTAACCGCAGTTAGGACTTTTGCCTAAGTACACTTAGGACTTTCCTGCAAACTCATTCAAACCGTTAGATCACAAATGGACTTAACTTTGAATCCCTTTGCCATAATCAAAACTTAGGTTCGATCGTCGGATGCTTCCCGCACCAACAATCTCCCCCTTTTTGATTATGGCAATCGAAATTCAAAGTTAAGTAAAAATGCAAATAAACATTCATAAGCACAAGCATAAATCATAAATCATAAGCATGATACGCATAGCTCCCCCTTAATATGAACTTCCCTTTTTAAATTTGATCTAAATTTGATGGAACTTACTTTGAATTTTTTTTTACTTTACTTTGAATTTTTTTTCCTCCCTTTGCCATACATCAAAAATAAGTGAAATTCTTAGCTAAGTGAAATAAAAGTCTTAAAGAAATATTTTTCTTTCATAATCTGTTTCAACTTAAGTTTAAAAAGAATTGACTTAGAAATATAATCTTAGCCAATTTTTCTTTCATAATACTTTAAGGCAAAGGAGAAGCAATAACCTTAATGTCCAATAGATTGCTAATGTTGTTTTAGTAGGGTATCAGAGCCCTAAAGTCCAAGCATGAGTAAGTCCTTAAAAATCATAAAATCAAGCAGTTTAACTTTTTGCCCACATGTCTAACCATTGGGTACTAGCTGTTTGCCTATGGAGCAATAGTTTTTACTTGGTTAGTCAAATTAAGTCAATTGATCCAGTTAGATTTGGATGTAAATTTTTCTAAGTAATCTTTAGTATTTAAAATATGAACTTTACATCCAAATACTTTTAAATAGTTTAAGTTGGGAATTTTATTATAGTATAGTTCATAAGGAGTTTTATTGTGAAGTTTGTTAATTAGAATTCTATTTTGAATATAGTTAGCTGTATTTATGGCTTCGGCCCAAAATTGATGACTTAGATTGTACTCATTTAACATGGTTCTAGCGGCTTCTTGTAGGGTTCTATTTTTACGTTCCACTAGACCGTTTTATTGGGGGTTCTAGGACATGAAAATTCATGTTGATATCCATTGATTTTACAGAATTGGGTAAATCTATGATTTTCAAATCGAGATAGGATCATTGATATCAACATCTCGGTGTGAAGTAGGATGACTTGGAGCTAGTATCCATTGATATCAACATACTTTCGTCGCAAAATTCGTCGCTAATTGACGACAAATTCATTTTTCGTTGCAAATTTAAAAAAAAAATTACCAGCAATAATTTATTTATTTAATATTCCTGTAATACATACAATATCGATCCAATCAGATCGATTTACAAATACATTTAACCTGTAACAATCAACCATATCAAATCTATAATAATCCAAACAATCCACATAACATTCAAACAAGTATATCAATTCCATAACATAAACAATACAAACAATTCATAACATAAACAATCCAAACATAAGATACAAAATCCATAACAATTCAAACAATATCCATAAACAATTCATACAAAGTACTGGTCTACCGGGTGTTGGATCGGGTTGGACCGGCTAGAGGGGGGTGAATAGACGGTTAAGCAGAATTGCCCAAGTCTTTTAAAACAAAACTTGGTTGCAACTGGATCGTTGCTTCCAAGGCAGTTAGCACTCAATAAGAACTCCTTTAGGCGGAGAAGCCTTTACAATTGTAGCACAGAGACTTAGCTAGAAGAAGGAATACAAAGCAATTGATGATTTAACTCCTAGAACTCTAAGTCTTATTTATAACCTAACAGAATGGATCTGGATCGTTGATCATAGATAAACTTCCTCTTGACCGTTGATCCGTTGATGCGATCCTAATGGTTGATCGGAGATTGCCTTGAATCTCAAACATTGATTTGATAAAAGGATTAACTTTATCCTTTTTCTTCCAATGTTTAAAAGTTTCCAAAGCTTTCAAACTTCCAACGTTTAATCCACCTAAGCCATCATGCCTTCCAACGTTTAAAAACAATCTCCAATGTTAAGCCATGCAACATTGCACGTTGCATTTTCTTAAGCCATGCAACATTGCACGTTGCATTTTCTTAAGTCATGCTACATTACACGTTGCATTTTCTTAAGCCATGCAACATTACACGTTGCATTCTCTTAAGCCATGCAACATGGTTAATTAATCTCCAATTAAACCATGCATGTTGCACTCTCCAATTAAGCCTGGTCCAAATGAAATGTTGACTTGGTCAAAGTCAACTTGGTTGACTTTTTTAGATAGATCTTCTGGGTGATTTCTGGCCAACCGAAGTTAGGCTCACCCGAACCCGACTTCGGCCTTTTGCCCCTCGAGCGTGCTTCCTCCCGGCTTCTCGTGCCTCGGACGTCGCGCACGTCCTTCTCGCTCCACCGGTGTACTCATCCGTAGCTTTCGCGTCCCTCGGATTGCACCGAACCCGTCGGCTCACTTCCCTGCGCAACCCTTCTCGTCCGCTACGTCTTACGCTCGACTTCCTCCGTACCTAAGTTCCTACACACTTAGCAAAGGGATTAGAACAACGCAGGACCTAACTTAACCTAGTTGATCACATCAAAACTAACCGGGGCACCAACAATCGCCGGATGAGCCATGATCCGGATCTAACCATGTGGGTTGAACTTTAAAACAAAGGAAGTGGGGGCTCCCGTGTTTGAATCAAGAAGGACCAAACACCGGGCAGGAAGTCCTAGTAGGTCGGGTAGATCGAGGGGCATGAAGTCCTAGTTGCGGCTGGGCAAGAAGTCCTAGTAGGTCGGGTAGACCGAGGGGCATGAAGTCCTGGTTGCAGCTGGGCAAGAAGTCCTAGTAGGTCAGGGTGGACCGAGGGGCAGGAAGTTTGGGGATCGATTGAATAGCTAGAGGGGGGTGAATAGCGTTTCTCGATTTTTCTTGATCTTTCTCTGCACAGAGATTAGCGGAAGCAAAAATATAAAAGAGAAAGACAGAGATCAACGCTAACCCGGTTTATTTTACTTGGTATCCACCTCCGCAGAGGTGACTAATCCAAGGATCCACACGCACGCACACACCCGATGCACTATGAATCTTCTCCTTCTCGAAAACTCGAAGGCGGAGAAA
>NW_027429141.1:0-33679 GCF_044706935.1 Curcuma longa | reverse complement strand
TGTGCATACTAGATTTTTATAATTGATCAGTGAGTTTTAACTCAAATCCATTGATGAACTTAAGCTATTTAGATTTCTGAAAACTTACAACCATTAGGAAGAGTTGAGCGAGGAAAAGGTACATATGATCTCAAACATTGATTTTGAGTAATGAAAAATATGAGCTTGGTGTCGGAAGATCAATACCACCATGATAAGGCCCCAAGTGGGTCTGGTCTCCTTGAAACTAGGACCACGTTCTAGTTGAAAATTAATATAATAGTGGAGCACCTCAGGAGAGCCCAAAATAGGCAATGGAGGGCATCGTTGGATTCCTTGGAGCCTTGAAAACCCATGGGACCTGAAATAGATGCCATCGGACTTATTTAGGTCGATTATTGGATTTTAACCAAAATTCACTGATGGATCTATGATATTTGAATTTTTGCAATACTAAAACCACTAGGAAGGGTTGAGCAAGAAGAAGGAACAAATGATGTTAAACCTTGATTCTGAGCAACAAATAATATGAGCCTAATATCGGGAGATCATCACTACCACAGGCCTGGTTTGGGTTTAGTCTCCAAAAGACCAAGATCATGTTGTTCGTTGCTTAGAAAGTTAGCATAATTGTGCAGCACCTCTAGAGAGCCTGAAATAAATAATGGAGGACACTATATTGCTGGTGTTGTTCCATAAATTTTCCCCACACAACGATGGACAACATAAATACCATTTGTGTATACTGTATTTTTACACATTATATATCAATTTTACAAATAGTAGCAAATACTATACGTACATCATTAAATCTTTATATGTCTCTTCTACAATATTCGATCTTGATTCAAATTTTTTTCTTCAACGTTGACGTTCTTCGATGACGTTGTTCTTCAACATCATTGTCCTTCAACGTCACCTCTTCAATGCCTTACGACAATACTCTTACTTTCTAGTTACTCCCACTTCTATTTACTCTTTTGCAATCCTGCCAAACTTTACGTTTGTGATGACGTTCCATTTATAACAGTAAAAGGATGTATGATAAGTACGAAGCTCAATGTCACGTAGTCAAGAGAAAGGGGTGAAAGACATAATGAGGTCACGCTCATCTGAACTAGAACATTTATTTTCAAATAAGATTTTCTAACAATCAATGTAGCTCGGATACATTGAAAATCAATATGTGGAAAAGCGGAGGGGTAGAATGAAAAATCCATCATAAAATAGTATGTCTTTTGATTATTCTCAAATTGTGATGCGTGATTTAAAAATTTTCAAAACCTGCGTGCATCTTTTAGTAAATCATCGAAGCGATGGAATTAAGAAATATTTTATTTTAAAAAGTAATAAAAATTTCTCTCTATTGAATTTTAAACTTGTTAAATAGGTGTGGGAAATGGTTCACGCGGACTGAAGCAGACAAATTGAGATCCAACCCAAGCGGAACGGAGGATGGCGGAGCGGCCTCCTGGTTCCAATGAGAAATTAGTCTCCGGTGATTCCCTTTTTCCGACTTACTTTTTCTTCTTTCTCGTTCCTTTCCCAATTATTGAACCTCCTTGAGTTCAATTCATTCTAGGGCAACACTGTGCATAGATGAATAAGATTTGGGGCCTCATCGAGTTTTGGTGAATGCTATTGCTCCCACACCTGTGCTTTGTTCAATTCCGTGTTAGAAAGTTCCTTTTTTTCTTTTTTAAAAGTGTTTCTTTAGTTTTTTTTTAAACCGTTAAAATTTGCCTCTGAACTAAATTCTAGCACACCTCAATAGTTCAATTAAAAAGTTGACTTTTTTATTTGAATTTATTAGTTTTATTTATATTATTATGTGATTTGGTTGTCTGATTTCCTTTTCAAATGACCAATCTGAGACAATTGTTTATTGATATTTTGAGTTTAGAGGTTTCTCAATCAAAAATTACCGTCCAGAATAAGCATGGAGAAAAGCTTGTAGGGCTGCTCCATTATAATGGGTCTAGGAAGCTTGTGATTGTGTGCCATGGCTTCAGATCATCAAAGGTAGGTCTTCATTTGTTTGCTATTTTTTTTCTAGCTCAATTGCATACTATTTCTTGGTGAAACTAGAAAGAGGAAAATGTGTTCCATTCAACATTGTGTAGTTATCTTTGGGTCTCAGATGATTGTCAATTTCATGTGTAATGAATATACCCATTTCTACAATTTGTTAACCTAATTCTCATTTTTCTATTTCTTACATGGGAAATCCATTCTTACTATGGGAAAACTCGTCTTACTTTAGCAACTACCGACATAAGATTGTTATACATGACTCGGAGGCTGATTCTCTATATGTTTATTTTCACTACATCAATTGCTAGTTTTGATTGATCTAAGTCTATGAGCAGATGGTTTAATTACTAAACAACTCAAATTTAGAGTTTAAATTTAAAATTATTCCTTTTCTACATTGCCCCCCTCCCAATAAAATGAACTCGACCCATTGAGTGTTATGAGACTTGCCAAATTAGACTTTGCAATGTTGAACATAGATGAAAAGTAGAGGCATCTCTATAGATGGACTAGATGATTGATGTTTTATTGCTTTAAGTAGATGGAGAGTGTGGTGTCCATGTTCATTTTCAGTAATTTAGATGTCATTAATCTTTTTAACTCGTTTCCAATCTACTAATTATTATTGGATGCTTCCATAGGGATATCATCATTTGACTATCCATAACACACTTGATCTAAGCAGTGGATTGCGCAACATATAAGAGTGGAGGAATCAACACTATGGGAGCATAACCTATCAACAAATCAATAGATAAGGATGAAGACTTAAATGTCTCTCAGTATGATAGTTAGTCCTCAATACTGAAAATTTTATTATTGTCCAATTAGTAGTAAAGTCAATAACATATACACTAGTACCTACTTATCTCACAATTTTCTAGGGTTCAAAAGAATGAACATGATACTTTTTGATTTTAGGAAAATGTTTAGGGTGGATGCTGATGAACACATATCCCCTACATTGTAGTCATTAAATTTATGATGTGTATTATAAATTCATTACTTAGTGAAGTTTTCCTCCTAACATTGATATACATATTTTAGAAGTCAAACAAAACTCTTAGTTGATTTAGATAAGAATAAAATGGTAGATAACAAAATTTGATAATAGATTGACTTATTGAATTATTATAAGCAAATTCAGTAAGTGGTAAATTTTATTTCCAACTATTTTTTTTCCATTAGACACCTAAGCAAATTTCTCTTTGATCGACGATTTTGGTCTGTCTATTGGTCTGTGGATGGAAAGGTAGAAGAAAACTTAAGCTAGGTTTCAAATAACATCTATAGGATTTGTTAGAAATAGTTTTAAGTATGTGACAAAGTTTACATTCCTATCTAACACATTATTAATATAGGAAATCTATATTGCCTAGCAATCACCCTAAAAAGTAATTTGGCTACATATAATGCATTATTTGTTTTATTAAGATAAATAAAATGTGCCATCTTTAAAATTTGGTCTACCACTACTAAAATAGAGTTCTTGTTTTGTTTAGTCTGGGGTAAATCTAAAATGAGGTCCATGCCAATGTCTATTTAGGGTTCATATGAAATCAACAGCCATGTGAACTTGTGTGTAACCTAATTGTTTGTCTAACATATGTGACATTATGATACAATATAGGTAACAACTAGCCACAATAATGGCTACTAAAATCAATTCAAAATTGATGGCCCTACCCTTTAAAGCGTCTAACTAGTCCATTTAGGTGCATTTTCTAAATAAAAAGGTCTCTAAATGATATTCTATAAGTTTACAAATACATTCCCTTAAATAAGTAACTATCTCTTATTATAAATGTCATGCCCTGAGGTGTAATTCTCATATATCGAGAGGTATCCCACTCGGTGATAGTATAAGAAAAGAAATACAGGAAACATATAAATAAAATAATTAAGAAATTCCTCAAAATTAATTATTTATATCATTTTCTTCATATATAACAAAAATTGTACGGATAAAATAACAAATGAAAAAACGTAAATACCACGAAAGAAAATAGGGTTGGAGAGTGTTGCGACCCTCGCGCGACCTCCACTAGGGCGGGGCACTTGGGGCAATTTTTATTTATTCTTAATTTTTTTCTCTTTTATCCATTAATTTTTTTTTCTTATAATTCTTTTCCACTTTCATTCATTATTTTTTATCTCCATCAAATAAATAAAGAAAAAAAATACCTCGTAAAGTAAATAGAGAAAAAACAAAACCTCTTACCCTCGTTAAAGAGTTAAAGATTATCTTTTTTCCTTCTTAGATAAAACAATTAAATGTAATATAATTTTAACTTTATAAAATGTATTACTACTAATAAACTAAATTATTTTATATACAAATTGGATTTAATTTTAAATTGATCAAAATATATCTAAATTAAATATAATTTTTAACCTTCTTAATGGACTTCAGTTAACCTAAAATGAGTTTTACTCAATAAGAATCAAACATTTCACAAGATAATATCAAAACTTAAATTCAATATTCAACATTTCAAATATAACTTAATAATAAACATTTATAACTACCAAATATTAATAAAAATATTTTTAATTAATATATTTTATATTAAAAAGTTCTGAAACCGTATCAGTATCACACGATACGGTATCGAAATTTTAAACCTTGCAATAAAGGCTAAGCAAACTAAATATTAGTAGAAAGTGATTCTAAGCGATCGACATTTGCTTAACTGCCTAGTGCCTAGGCAAGCCTAGACAACTAATGTTAAAAGTTTATTAAAATAGGGTTATACACTCAAGTTTACAAAAGTTTGATGGAATCCCTATAATAGTAAAATGTATTAAGGTAATAAGCAACAACATGTATAGCTATCTAATTTTCCCTTCGTATATTTCTCAATGGGATTCACATATTATAAGAAGAAGATTCTTCATTCTTTAAAACGTCATTATTCCTTTCTTAGCATCCGTTATGCCATTTTACATAAATCTCATTATTGGCCTTTTATCAGTCTCAACAATCCTTAGTAGATTCACTAAAGACAAAGACACTCAACTTACTAAAGACAAAGATACTTTGAGTTTAAAATTCACACCTGCTTAAGATTGTGTGCTCATAACTAACATTTGCTCTCTTGCCTTTAGCACTTTCTAGTCTATTTGCTCTACACACACACTCATCCTAAGAAAATATGTTCCTTAACTTTTTCCTCACATAAGATTTCACAGCGAAAACTTTTCCCTCTCATCCATAAGACTTCGTAGTGAGAAAAGAAGTTGCAAAGCTTGTGATTCCAGCTTGTACAACATCCTTCTTTTGAGTGAAGTGACATGCCATGCTTAAAGTCTTCTTAAGTAAAATGATGCATTATGCTCAATGTCTTGTGGTGGGTGAGAACTCTTGCCTTTTCAACTTCATCCTTAGTCGTTTCCCCCTACCAATCTCTTCAAGCATCAAATAAATAATGTGGGCTACAAGAGGACCAGGATGTGTGGGCATTCCTCTTTCATCAATCTCTTAACAGCTAAATTTCCAACAACATTATCTGGTACTACATACAACATGCTCTTCTCCAACATCCTTTATGCATTCATCAACAATTTTAAAAATGTATTCATAAGTGTATAATTCTTAGGTCCATCAATGGGCTTTAGGAAAATTGTGCCTAATTATTAATTCATGTACACATTCATAATGATCTTGCTCTTCTTATCTATATATCATAATAGTGCAATTGATTCTCTTCCAAGCATCCTACTTGCAAATCTTCTTAGATTTTGCCACTTATTTCTTAAGTAAAGGTTCACCAATCTCATAAGGAGTTGGACTTCTATAGCCCAGAAACCCATTTCATCTACTATAGTGTGGAAAAACTTAAGGCTTCATGAAATTGAATACCTTCTTCATAGAACAATTTGGAAACATACTAGTAAACTCTACCCTTTCTTCCTTGGCAAATTTTTCTTTGCACCTATTTCTTAAGTAAAAGTTCACCAATCTCATAAGGAGTTGGACTTTTATAGCCTAGAAATCCATTGCATCTACTATAGTGTGGAAAAATTTAAGGCTTCATGAAATTGAATACCTTCTTTATAGAACCATTTGGCAACATACTGGTAAACTCTACCCTTTCTTCCTTAGCAAATTTATCTTTGATGCTACTTGGCCTCAGTGAGCTTTGTGATGTTGATGCCATAATCATTTCTAGATCACTAGTTGTGAATCTGTGGATTTGTTGGGATGTATACAAGAATCCTAGCTATCAATGTAAATAAAACATTCTGAAATGAGAATTACTTTTGGTCAATGTTTGCATTTAGTTTTTATGCAAGTGTCCATTTAATCTATATTGTAGATAAACATGGTGTGCGGAGTCACACACAGAAGACCATGTTATCAGTTCCTTATAGATTATAAACAGTGTTCACAACCAAGATGGATTGGACAAACCATTGGACTGGTTGTAGTGTAATTTGGTCTTAGTCTGTCTTGACTATAGAATTACACTAGTACACTTAGTGTGTATTGAGCAGGACCATCTGAGGATTGTTCGATTTATACTGACTATATAATCGAACTAAACCTCTGTTACTATCGATGTACATGCTCTTAATCCCAATATAATAACAAACACATGTACTTAGTATGTACTTCTTTGATTCATCAAAGGGTGAGATTTAGAGCGATAGATCAAAAGGCCCGATGAGTTGGGAAGTAGTATTATGTACATGGTGTG
This sequence comes from Curcuma longa, assembly GCF_044706935.1. Classification (NCBI taxonomy): domain Eukaryota; kingdom Viridiplantae; phylum Streptophyta; class Magnoliopsida; order Zingiberales; family Zingiberaceae; genus Curcuma; species Curcuma longa. The sequence goes on along the minus strand of NW_027429141.1, from coordinate 26,966 downwards.
TTGTTGATTATAGAAGGAAACTGTGTCCTATAATCTAGGCTGATGATGTCCCCTTGAGGAGCTCATAAAGGATTATCATGTAAACCCTGCAGGTGGACTTAGTTCCGCATGATAACAAAGGTTGAGTGGTACTACTCTTGGATTAGAAGTTGATTAAATTCGAGTTGTCAGTAACTCATTTAATTGACGGACATACGATATCTTAAACACAGGGAGATTAATGTACTTATAGTAAGAAGGAGCCCATAATATAATATGGGATTGGTGCGGTAGTGCAATAATAACTCTCTAGTGGAATGAGTTATTATTGATGGACTTAAGCTGTGTGTTCAGGAGGAACATGGGAAGCTTAAGCCCATCGGGAGACCAAAACCAATTCCTCCTCGAGGTCCCTACTGTAGCCTCTGGAAATCCTCGAATCCACCTCAGGAAGAATTCTTGGAGACCTTCGGAAGAATTCTTGAAGACCTCTTGGAGACCTTCGGAAGAATTCTTGAAGACCTCAGAAGACCTTGGAAGATCTCCGAAAGAATTCTGAAAGAATTCTAAAAGAATTCTGTGAGAAATTTCGGATAGGAAATTCTATTTATAAAAGAAAATTTCTAGAATTTTATTTAGAATTTTTCCGGGAAAAATTCGGATAAGAAAGAAATTTTTTATAAGAATTTCCGCTAAGAAATTTCGTCTCTTCTCGTACAAAATTTTATTATAAAATTTTGTGAATTAATTTTGTTAAATTAACAAAATATTAATTATGGAATCTCGTTAAATATTAGCGAGATATAATTAAAAGATTTTGTTAAAGATAAGAACAAAATTAATATAATGGAAATTTATTAAAAAGATAACAAATCTTATCCGTTGGATTTTATTAGATTTGTTCTAATAAAATCTTATAAAAAGATTTATTTCTAAATAAATCTAGATAAGATAAGGTTGTTAGATTCTTTCTAATAAAATCTTATAAGAGATTTATTTCTAAATAAATCTAGATAAGATAAGTTTATTAGATTGTTTCTAATAAATTCTTCTTAAAGATTTTATTAGATTTTTTCTAACTAAATCTGGATAAGAAAATTTATTAGAATCTTTCTTAAATTTCCATGATGGCTTAGCTATATAAAGGAGGGCTTGCAAGAGGAAAACACAATTCAATTTTTTCTCCTTGAAGTGGCCGGCGCCCCTCCTCCTTCTTCTCCCTTAAGGGTCGGCCCCACTTTTCCCTCCTCCTTCTCCTTCTATTGCTTGCTAGGGTCGGCGCCCACTTCATGTCCTCCTTGCTAGGGGCGGTGCCAAAGAGAGCAGGAAGAAGAAGAGGAAGAAAAGGGCCGGCCAATCCCTCTCTTCCTTCTCCTAGAACCGGCCACCCTCAACCTTCCTTTACATCTCCTAGAGCCGGCACCTCTAGTTAAGGATCTCCTTTGATTAGTGGCGGCTTGAAGAGGAGAGGAAGAAAGGAAGGAAGAAAGCCTTGGTTCTCCCTTGGTGGGTGGTGGTTTGGAAAGGAAAGGAAGAAAAGAAGAAAGGAAAGAAGGCAAAAGAAGAGGAAGAAGAGAAAGTTACTCCTTGCTTGTCTTGCCATCGGAAGAGAAGAGTTTTAGTGGAATCATCTCGAAGGATCGTTGTCCACACAACGTTCGAGAAGAGGAGAGGACATACAGCAGAAGATCAAGGGGTCATCCACTCCTTCTAGACATCCCGAAGAAAAGGTACAAATTTATTGTTTCCGCTTTAAATAAATTGTTCCTTTTATCTTGGATCCTGTAAACCAAACACAAGAGCCCAATGATCTAAATGCGTCGATCAAACTTTGTTTGATTGACTATGAGGGCAACTTAAATCCGTTTTCGAAAAAATTTTTGTTCTGCAAGAATTCACCGGAACGGGTTTCCTAGTGTTTCCCATCAGGGTTGCCTAGATAGTTCCTTCCTCAACTTTTAGATCACCCACTTAGCCATGACCACCTACATAATAGGCGAAGTAGAGGCTTGCCTTGATCACCTAGGTGCCTGCTTATACCACTTTTTTAAAACTTGATTGTAATAAAGACTAAGAAAAAAAAAAATTCAATTGTCCCATTAATTAATTATCAATTAAAAAGTAACAAATTAGAATAATTATCAAAATTCAAAAATGAAATTTATTCCCCTTCTACATTAATGATCCTTCTAGTGTTGTGTATATTTACACTGTTAAATAATATGAGCATACTATTTTTAGCAATGTTAGTTTTTTAAAAGGTTTAGCAACTTCTTAACGAGAAACATTGGAAGTGAAAGGTATTTAACTTAGTAAGATAAAAACAGAATATTTGAAATTTAAGTTTAGTGATATTAGACGTAGTAAGACAATTGTTAAGATAAGAGATAACGAATTATCTATAACTAAGAGTTTTAAGTATTTAGGATTATTTTTTCAAAAAGATGGAGCGATTGAGAGAGATATTTTACATAAAATATAAGCAAAATAGTTAAAATGGAGGAAAACATCAATTGTTCTTTATAATCATAAAATACCTCTAAAATTTAAAGGGAAGTTCTATAAAATAGTTGTTAGACTTACTATGTTATATGAAGTCGAATATTGGGTTATGACTTGAGCACATAAGCATAAGATGAGAGTTGTAGAGATGAGGATGTTAAGAGGGATGTGTGGACATATGAGGATGGATAGGAAGAAATGAGAATATTAGAGAGAGTCGATATTGCACCTATTGAGGAAAAGCTCCGGGAGATACGTTTAAGATAGTTAGGTGATGTGAAACTATGACAAATATACAAATTAAACGAGGAAGAGGAAGAAAAAAACTTAGTTAGTAATAATAAAATAAGATAAAATTTATTTAAATATAGATAATGTAGGGGATAGAACCTAATAGTGTAGAAAGATCCATATAGCTAACCCCATCTAGTGGGATAAAGCTTGGTTGTTGTTGTTTAATAACTTCTTTTCTAGATAATTCTTGGAGTCAATTGTTTAAATTGAAGAAATTTGGTAATGTTTTATTTGCCCCCCTATCCTCCCCCTCAAAGGACAATAGTTTGAAAATTTAATAGTGTTTAGACATTTTTGAGTGTGAGAGGGCGGAGGTTGGGTGGCGCAAAAAATATTCTTAAGAACTTTGTTAGTGATGATATATATTTGATATTTATATTTCAGATATTATAAGTATGTTCTCTTTTATATTTATAATTCTTTAGGCCAATAATAGTCTACATTTTATATATATCTCCATGGGAATGAAGTTTTTTAACTAGTGGAACTAATTTGTTCTTATATTTCTTAAACTTGTATGCAAGCAAGCAACTTAATAATGAATTTTCTTCTATGTTAATCATTCCTGATATTTTCTGAATACTACTCAGGATGAAAAGATTTTTGTTAGCCTTGGTTCTGCATTAACCATTCAAGGGATCAGTGTGTTTCGCTTTGATTTTGCTGGGAATGGGTATGTACATAAAACTCTAGATAACCATGCTTCTCATGTATGAATTGTATTGTATTTCCATCATTCTGCAACTGATGTCTGTTTATGCATTGTTGAAAATATGTGGAGCCGAATAGTTTCTGGCTGACAATTGTTACACCCTCACTAACATAGAGAATTGTTTAGAAGAATCATGTCAGTTCCAGAGTGCTAAGTGCTAGCCTCATGTTACTTAAATGAAACATCCTACACTATGTCTTCTGTTTGTTATCAGGCATGACGTACACGAAAGACAGAGAGGGAGAATCTTGTTGAAACAACCAATCTGTACTGATTAGAATGCTTCTATGTTGAAATACATCACATGCCACCACCATTAAAAGGAATATTAAGTTGAATTTGTCTTCTGAATAGAGCTAGTAAACTATTTGTGAACACTTAGGTGTTTCCTAGCTGTACACAATAAAGGTAACCATTTAAAGCTTTCTAAACATGGAAGGTTGACAACAACATACCAAAGATTCACAAGATATTATAAAGATATCTGGATGTATTTGATGTATTCTTTTTCAAGCAATAGTAGGTATTAGGCTGAATTTATTTCTAAATGGTTTAAAAATACAGGATGAATGATAAGAAGACCCAGAAAGAAAGATCTTTTGTGGGAAGGAGAAAAATAAAGAATATCAATATGTTCGTTAGGTAGAATATGGATTATATTTAAACAAGTGGCATTTATTTGAGGTTAGTCATTAGGCTGAGCTGGAACAAGTCAAATTTACACTAGAGTTCCTCAGGTATTTGAATTTCTCAAGATTGGAATGCCCCATCAATTTGGATTTGTATCCTAGAATGAAAGCAATATATGAAGTTAAATTGAGATAAAGAGGGAAGTAAGCTACCTCAAAACCTAAAAATGTTAAGCCTGCCATATTCCATAAAGGTTTGATTAAGGAATAAGTATGAGCTTGTTTTATCTCAATAAGAATACAGTGGCTAACTTGAGATGATGAAAATGCTTTTAATTCCTGTTCTTATCTGAGATCGCGGTTTGGTGAATCACTAGTGAGCTGTCTTCGAGGTTGACTGAGTCTTCTAATGATTTAACGAAGGGAGAAACTGTTTAGAATCTTTGTTGGGGAAGAGGACATTGGGATTATCTGCTAGACTCAATTAGAGGTTAGAATGAGCGCTGAGGCAAGGCTTGACGTGACCTAAGGGTGTAATCGAATCGAGTCGAGCTGAACATTAAGAGGTGATACGTGCCATTAATGCGGGTGCTACGTGAGATATGCGTCATTAATGTGGGTGATACACGTGATGACGTATCATTGCTAGGATCAACTTATCTGATCATTAATGTTACCTAGTCCGAAATTGACACGTGTTAAGACTGTACATGATGCTTGGTTCGAGGTAACTGTTGAGATTCTATCAGTTCGGTTGCGGGATCAAATGATTTAAAATGGTGTCCTGCAATTTCGTCTTCTTGATTTGACGGCTAACATTTTTTACGTTGGGTATATTAGGGCTAGCGACAAAGGAATACCACCATAGTTGTCTCTCTTTACATCTTTAAGCTTCGTCAGTAGTTTTTTGTGACTTTGCGATCTCTAGTTTCTATAAGTCCTTTGTTTGCATCCGACCTTGTTTTCTTTCTTTTGCTTCTTTATTTATTTCTTCTATCTACCTTAATGGTTGTTAAAAGTTCTGTGACCACTTCGTATGAATCTATGGTGTCAGATTTCAATGGGGGGACATAGACTAGATACGCCATTAGTTCGAAGTTCCAGCCGACCATCACATAGTGATTCCAAATGCTATCAATAGATCTCACCTTTCTTCCACTGGTTTCATAACCTTTTTCCAAGGTCAGATGTTAGGGGGACTTAGGTTCCCAGTCCCGAGTTTTTTTATCGAGATTTTCCAGTACTTCTACATCCCTCTTCAGCAATTAGTTCCTAACTCTTTCCGAATTCTTTGTGGGGTAGCCATCAATTTTCAATTGTATAGAATTCCCCTCACACCCCGAGTCGTCTATTACTTCTTTTATCCAAAAAAGATGAAAGCTAGGATATTTTACTTTACCGCTAGACCTTCTTATAGCTTTTTAAATAAACTACTGAGTTCGCATAAGGGATGGAACACTCAGTACTTTTTTGTTCAACCCCCACTATATTTTCGTGGCTGCTTGGTTGGGAAGCTGAGTTGTTGAGGCCCCCAAGTCTTAGTCGATTTAAGCCGGAGCCCACATATCTTACAGCAGCAGATATTCTATCAGGTCTTCAGTTTGACATCAAGCACTTGCTCAAGGAGGGTCTCCTCTATCATTTTGGTTTGAGCCTGATGGACATCGAGCTCCATTCTTCATTCGGTAAGATTTATCTTGTATGTGTCATATGTGATAGCTAACTGAAAACTTTTCTTTTATCATGCAACCGAGGCTATGTTGAGAGCCTCCATTAACAAGTGTTTGAAGATGTCTACAGTCAAACTGGAAGAGTGAGGTGCCCAACTCACTGGTTAGTCAGGTAAGAAACACAAGGCTCAATCTGTTGGACAATCGGGCGACCCGACTATGGTTGCAAAGGTGTTACCAGCCCAGTCTCTGTTGGTGGATGTGCTTCTTCGGAGGAGTCGGAAGGGCCATTGACAATTAGTAGGAAAAGGCTCAGACTCCATGAACCACCAATAGAGGTGAATTTGCCTGTAGCTACCGCAATGATCCTTTCGCCAATTGAGACAGGGCCCTCTTGAGTTGATTTGACTCTTCGCAGGATCAAGTTGAGGTTAACCCTTCACATAGTCAACCCGAGTTTGTTGGTGCCATCTTGTGGACCGATCTCATCGACCTCGACACCAGGTGATCTTCTATCCTCGGCTGGCCTCCTCGAGTTGCCAACCTCGCATCAAACGACCAATGTGGGCGAGCCCTAGAACATGGGTGTGGTGTCAGAATAGGAGGTCACTATAGAGGAGGTACTAACCTTATCTGCCGAGATAGCATTGGTGTGGCATCAGTCCCTTGAGGAGGCAAGACACCAATCTTTTAGGAGGTTGGCGGAGTTGACGACGCTAGATATGACTGGGGTAAGAGCTCGTAGCACCAATTGTTAGATTGAGATAATTCTTGAAATAACCATAAATGATTTGATTCTTATCGCAGGTATGAGCTAAGGTACTGAAGTTGACTATTTGAGCTCTGGACATTATTCGATCTCACCGACAATTGAGAGTTTGGGTGGCTGAATTAGAGGCTTGGCATATCCCTCCCAATCATGAGTTGGAGGAGATGAAGATAGAGGTGGAGCGGCTCAAGGCCGAGCTTGGAGAGCAGGCGGAACAACTATGTCTGAAGTAACAAGAATTGGATGTCGCCAAGGCAGAGGTGACATCCCTTAAAGGCGAGCATAAGGCTCGCATGAAAGAGTTGAAGTTAGAGGTCTCGTCGGAGAAAAAGAAACGAAAGAAGACTTCAAAAGTGTTGGTGTTGGCAGAGTTCGAGTTGGAGGCTCGAGAGGCTAAGCTTAAGAAAACGAGCACGTTGTTGGCAAGGGAGATGGTCAAATCCAAGTCTCAGAGGACGGAGATAGAGGCCTTGAAGGGCAATCTGGAAGCTCAAAAGGCCGATCTAGAGGCCTAGAAAGGCCTAGCAGAAAACAAAGAAGTCGGGCTTAGCAACTATAAGGCTGGAGAAGGACGCTGGATGGCCAAGTAGAAAGAAATATATGATGTGCTCAGCAACTGCATGTTCAACATAATCCGATATGACTTTTGATGGGGTCGTTTGGTAGATCAAAGAAGTCAGACATCTTCCAGTCAATCTCCCTCTGAGCATGGAGAAGGTCTACAGCAAGATTCCTCTCGAAGACCTCGATGACTTAGAGTAGGCTTGAATTTATTTTTGTTCCTTTTTTGCAAGCAACAATGTAATATCCAAAATTTTCTAATGCAATAGAAAACTTCTTTTGAAATGTTGAGTAACTAGTAATCTGATTGTATATTGAGTCGAGGATATCGGGGGATTGGGCATGAACTTGGTACGTTGATTTGAGCATATAGGATTCGGTGCCTAATCCCGAGTGTCTTCTTGCAATAAGATAGCATATAAACTTGGAAGTAGAATGACATACTTATCCCTTGCATTGCTAGGCACTCTAGCGGGTCATGCATAGAGTCGGGGGAGTCGTGGGAGTATGTTTGGATTTATAAGGCCGGAATACTTTCAATTCAGTATTGATATGAATACTCGATGTAGAGATCCGAGGCCTTGAACTCGGTGTATGGACCCAGGTGAGTTGAGAATGATTTAGCAAGAAATGGTTTGATATTGAAGGGAAAAGGTAGACAAGTATAAGATTCATTAGTACTTGCAAAAAAAAGGAATAATGGATATCCGAGGTCTTGAACTCAGTGTATGGACCCAAAGTTTTCAACTCAGTGTATGGACCTGAGGTCTTCGATCGTGTAGGAACACACATATCTTTGAACTCGATGTAGGGATCTGAGGTCTTCGGCTCAATGTAGGGATTCAGGATCTTCGATCGCATGGGAACACGCATGTCTTTGGACTCGGTGTAGGGACCCGAGGTCTTCGATCGTGTGGGAACACGCATGTATTTAGACTTGGTGTAGGAACCCAAGGTCTTGGATTTCGTGGGAACATGTATGCCTTTGAATTCAGTGTAGGGACTTGAAGTCTTGAACTCGGTGTATGGACCTGAGGTGAGTTGATAATGATAGGAAGAAATGGTTTGATATTGAAGGAAAAAGTCAGACGAGTATAAGATTCATCAGTACTTGCAAAAATAGGGAATAATGGATACCTGAGGTCTTTAACTCAATGTAGAGATCCAAGGTCTTCGATCGTGTGGGAACATGCATGTCTTTGGACTTAGTGTAGGAATCTGAGGTCTTCGATTGTGTGGGAACATGTATGTCTTTGGATTCACTGTAGAGACTTGAGGTCTTTGATTGCGTGGGAACACGCAGTCTTTGGACTCGATGTAGGGACCTGAGGTCTTCGATCATGTGGGAACATGCATGTCTTTGGATTCAGTGTAGGGACCCGAGGTCTTCAATTCAATATATGATTTGAGGTCTTGGATCGCGTAGGAATATGGATGTCTTTAGACTCGGTGTAGAGATTTGAGATCTTTGATCGTGTGAGAACACACATGCCTTTGGACTCGGTATACAGATCCAAAGTCTTTGATCGTGTGAGAACACACGTCTTTGGACTTGGTGTAGGAATTCAAGGTCTTCAGCTCGATATAGGGACTCGAGATCTTCGCTCGCGTGGGAACACACATGTCTTTGTACTTGGTTTAGGGATCCGATGTCTTCGGCTTGGTGTTTGGACCTGAGGTCTTCAATCGTGTGGGAACACTCATGTCTTTGGACTCAATGTAGGGATCTGAGGTCTTCGATCGCATGGGAACACACATGCCTTTGGACTCGGTGTAGAGATCCAAAGTCTTCGACTCAGTGTAGGGACTCGAGGTTTTCAATTTTGTAGGAACAAGATTGATTTAGGGAAGGAAAATGATATATTAATGCTAAAAGGGAAAAGACAGATACACAATAGGTAAATATTTGCAAAATAAGGATGAGTACCCGAAGTTTTTAAATGCGATAGGGTCGTAGATGTATAACTTGTTAAGGTCAGTCGAACTCTTTGCCATCTGAGTCTTCCAAGTAGTACATTCTTGAATTCAACTTATATGTGACTCAGTAAGGTCCACCCCATTGAAATTCTAACTTCCTCACATCGTCGATGAGCTTGACTTTCTTCCAAACAAAGTCACCAACCTTAAAGGAACAGGGAGTAATTTTGGCACATGTGTTGCTTGTATGCTGAGAGTCGCATTGCTGCTTTCTCCTGAGTCTTCGTGATCAGGTTGAGCTTGAGCAATCGTCTACCAGGATTGTCAGAATCATAGGCCTAGACACGAGTAGACTCCATACCGATTTCTATAGGGACGAGCGCTTCTCTTCCATAGACCAGATGGAAAGGAGTTATTCTTGTGCTTTCTTTAGGAGTAGTTCTGTAGGCCCATAATATATTTGACAATTCTTCCACCAAACTGCCGCTCGATCAACCAATGCTTGAAACTCGTCTCTGGCCATAGTGACAGTCTCACCATGAGTTTCATCTCCTGCTGTGCTAGGGCCTTCAAAAATTCTCCTGGGTTCCACTATCTCAATGTCTCAGTTCAGGAGTTTCTCAGAGATGACACCAATTTATTCCTGTTTGAGATCGTGGTCTGGTGAATCATTGGTGAGCTGTCTTCGAGGTTAACTGGGTCTTCTAATTATCTGGCGAAGGGAGAAGTGTTCAGAATCTTCTTTGCTAGGGAAGAGGGTATCGGGATTATATACGAGACTCAATCAAAGATTAGAATGGACACTGAGGCAGGACTCAGTGTGGCCACTCTGACGTTCAAGTTAGGGTTACTTGAGAGATAGATAGTAGAGAAACAGGAAGAAGGAGAAGAAATTTAGTGTAGTACTTAGGAGAGAGTGTGAACCCCTTTTAATTGCCTTCTCCAGGGTTTATATAGCTATCTCAAGAGCATCTCCACATCGGATGCGTCGTTCTCCTTCACGATCCTTGTGTGGCCTAGTGGGAGACCAGATCCGATAATTGTTATTGGTCTCTCCATTCACCGAATGTCATGTGTCCGGTGGCTGGTATCTAGAAGACCAAGTTTGACAATTGCATAACCGTTTTGCCATCCATGTAATGCTAAGTGTCTTGGGAATATTCGCCGTTGTTGTCTATTTAGGAGTGACCAAGCTGAAGAGTCGGCTGGTCGAGATCGTGATATCTTAGAGTCGGATGGCAAAGTCGAGATATCTTAGAGTCGGGTGAATTGAGCTGATGAAGTCGAGGAGTCTGAGTCCTTTGGGATTGTGTAGACTGAGCTGAGGGAGGAATCAGATGGCTTGAGCTGAGGGAGGAATCAGATGGCCTGAGCTGATGGATTCAAGGAGTCTATAATTGAGGAGCCCGAGTCTCCTGAGGTCGTGTGGACCGAGCTGATGGAGGAGTCAATTGACCTGAGTTGATGTAGTCGAGAAGTGTGAGTCTTCTGAGGTCATATTGATCGAGCTGAAGAAGGAGTCGGGTGATCTGAGATGATGGAGTCGAGAAGTCTGAGTCTTCTGATGTAGGGTGAGCCGAGCTGAAAGAGTCGATGACCGCTTTGACCTCTATCTCAACCTCCACCGAGACATGACTGTTGACTTGACTCTGTTAGGTGTAGGTTGTCCTATCCACCGTATCAATTCCTATTTTGAGTTTACATACTTTTTTTCTTTACAAAATTACTCTTTCCTTTATTTTTTCTTCAATGATCCTCCAATAGGTTGGGGAGATTGAACTACAGAGATCCCTCAAGGAGAAACCATATCTTGAGATAAGTAATTAAAAATTATTTTACTATTATGTTTCCAAGGAAAGAGATGTTATGCCTGGGGGGTATAATTCCCACTTACTACTTGGCTGACTGTGAAAAAAAGGAACCAAGAGCCATGTGACATTTATTGAGCATAATCAGAAATTTCATAGACTTTATTATATATTCATATTTTTCCCCTACAAATACAATGAAAATGATACAGTGCAAGCACAAAAATACATTGACATAAAATGAAATCAAAATTAGCAACTTGAGATCTTTGAACAACGCTATGTATTAGCAGATATTAAAGGGTGCCTTTGTCTGTAAAATTGGAGACCAAGGAAAAACAAAATGTAAGCTAAATTGTTAAGTGAATAATTAGGAGAGAGATTGCATAAGAGTTCATGTAAATCAGGAAGTCTAAATTTTATATTACAACTTTGAATTTTTATTTTAGTTATAATGTGTATATCTATCTATCTATCTATATTTTATCAACTATTTTTTTATTCCTTTTTTTAATTCTTCATTAACATTTAGAGTTACTATTGCTACTCTAAATTGTCATCATTTTTTTAATCAGGTAATATAATTTTAGTTATGATCATTTAGTCTAGTTATATAATTTTCACCAATAATAAATCTTGAGTGCATTCATACTAATAAATCCACTTAAAAGTGAATTATTAGAGCTATTATCCTCAGAGTGTCATAATGTATGGGCTAAAGCTCTCATCGGTGATATATAATAATATAACACTCTTGTACAAATAAATCCTCACCACTGACGATGCCTCACTACCACATCCTCCTATGGGTAGCGGTTAGCTATTCTAATATAAGATTAGACTCAGAGTTTTCACTTTCTAGTATTTCTTTTCACCATTTAAAATCTTTATCATTTCACTTTAATCCTTCACAACACAATTATTCATCTTTGGATTCACGTTGATCTAAATGACTATTTTAAATAAACTTTTAAGTATACACTAAGCTACTTTAATTATGTATTAACATGGAGCTACATCTACATCTAGATTATCAAGTTGCATCAACGGACAAGCAGATCTAACGATAGATACCAACTAAAGACTAATTTAAAGCATCCATTTGAATTTTTAAAACCCCATATTAATCCCCATTTGAAACCCACGTGTAATATCAATTATTTATCCCCTAATAGTTTAATTATATTCTAAAATATTATTTTAATCTCATTTTTCAAAAATAATTATTGAAGCATATATGTAATTTATTTTAGCAATCTTTTCATGCATTGAGAAGTCAAAGGATATATTTTTCCCATCATTATATACAACCAAAAACTTTGAGTGTCAGCAAGTCAACAAACTTCATTTGAACTGGAATCGACAAATACAATATGAAAATAACTTAGAACTCAAGATAAATATTCAATAATGATAATAATACAAAATTTTAAAAATTAACTAAAATTCAAAATCAATGGATTAAATCTTGATCCTACTACCTCGATATGATCCTATTTCCTAAACAAGACGCATGCTATTGTCGAACTATAACTTATTTTATTTATTTATTTTTCATCCTAAATTAGGTACACCAACCTAAAAAAGAATTTAATTTATTCAACTCATCTCTCTTCTTCCTCCACTTCTCCCCATTCTTCTTCTTCCTCTTCTTCCACTCAACATCTCCATCAAGTGGTGTCTTCTTCCAGCCACTAACCACTTTTTTTTTCTTTCATTTCTTCTTACTCCTTTCAGCTACCACACTAACAATGCCATCCTTTTTCCTATTATCATTGTGCCTCCATCTGCTAACATCCTTTTTCCCTCTCTTCCTCTATCTCCTTCTGATGTGTGCATAACAGCAATTACTGTTGTTGCTCTTCATCGTAGCAAGTGTTGTGTGTTGTTGCTACTATTCATTGCAACAAGTAGTGTTGTTCACCGCAACACCGGCCATGACCGATGATGAGCCGAGAAGACCTTCCTCTTTGTTTCTTCCATTTTTCCAGTGTTCATAGCAATCATCCCTCCTATCTTTCCAATGTCCACAACTCCCAATTCTAGTGTTTTTGATCAACCCAAGGAGAACCTTTGACTTTCCTTGGTTATGAGCCTCTCAGTATCCCCATTTAGTGAGATTGTTGCTTGTACCTGGCCAATGGTAACAAAATAATGAATAATTGTATGTTAGCATTGAGAAATAATTAATTATTTGGACTAATTACTATTTATTTTATAGGTTCAATTGGCCTAAGCAATCCATATCAACAAATCATCCACCTTATTTCGTTCATTAAGGAAAAAGGTAAATAGCAATAGTGGTATTTAGGAGAAGATGCCATGTGCGTACATGATAGGATCACAAGAGAGAGAGATTTATCCTTAATTCCTCAAAAAAATCCTAATCATCCTACTTAAAATTTGGTTCGGTCATAAATTGGCCAAAACAACTCTAAATCGGTCCCGATTTGAACCCATGTAACCCCAATCACTACACCTACATGATGGGTTCAATTTGAACCCAATTCAACTTCAACTCAATGCCTAATTTTATTTTGACATTTGGTTTGATTTATTTTATCAATTAAAAACTAATTATTCTTTTTAGACAAGAAAATTAAGGATAAAAAAAATTCAATTTTTAACTAGAAATCACAATTTATTATGAATTTCCTCTAATTTCTCACAATGGTATGATAGAGTCGAGAGCAAAACATTTAGTGATAACAAATTGTAAGCGTGTTTAAGGGCTCACCACTTGCCCTATATACTGTAATTGTTAGGTTAGTTGCATTTCAAGCATACCGCTTACACAAGTAGAATGACCTACCAAGTTACAGATGATAATATAATTTAATGCCACTTGCCAATGCTAACACATAGAAGGAAGACCCTTTCCCTTCAGTGATCATTTCCTTGATTCATGCTTAAAGAATGCACTCCCATCCTCAAGTCTCCTAACTTTTTGTTTCCATGTTTTAATCTTGAAAGGTTTTAAATGATTTTCAGATTGATTACTGTCCCTTGCTTCAAATTGAAAATATCCTATGGAATTCAAGTTGATTACTCTCCCTTGTTTTAATGTTGTAAGAATCCAAAGGCTTTTCTAATTGATTACTATCCCTGGCCTTCTTTTATATGTTTTTGGTTATAGGGCTCTCATTAGCAACTTAATCCATTTGGTATATGGCACTTAAGCATAGATTGTACCCCGCAACATATGGTTAACCCTCAAATTCATAATATCTGGGAGGTGAAATGGAAACATATAGTTTATTCATGTCTTACTTCAGTATCCATTTTTGCCTGACAAGCTATGAAGGCTGAAGATTTCCATCAGACAATATTCATTCAACAGATTAATCAAATTATTTTAGTGAATTAAAATTTTAAAATCATTTCACACTATTTTATCTTCCATAATGGATGATTAGTAAGATCAAACAGGTTTTCTTCCCATTGGCCATATAAACAACATGATCTTGTTAGGTAAATTCGAGAAATTATGAAGTCTAAATTTTATAAGAGAGCATAAAAGAACATATTTAAACTTTTGTTGGTTCTGGTGTTCTAAACTCACTCACTGATTATCCCTAAGAATTTGTGAAGTTGGACCGGTGTTTACATGTGATTCTCATATTAAACTAAAATTTTGCACATAGTTTGAATAGATTTAATTGAGAACATCCCATACACTTGATCCTACCTAGCTAATGAATGATTTTCCACTAGTTGCATACATGTATATACTTAATATTCATGTGATTTGCACTCTTTTCATAGAGTAAGAATAATTTACTATTCGCCCCCGGGGCATAGGTGAGTTGGTTACGACACAACAGACTTGCAGAAGAGGGCAAGGGTTCGAATCCTGGCGAAGCCAGGCAATACCCTCCTGCGTCGTAACCAACTGCACTTTCTCGATTTACCTCCTCACATATAGTCGTGGGGCCGACCGTGTGGGGCCGCTAAGGTGGCGGATCCACCTTTTTGTAGAAAAAGAATAATTTACTATTCTAACCTAACTCGTGAATAATAAAAGATATGATGATTTCAGGGAAAGTGAAGGTGTTTTCAGATATGGCAACTACAAAAGGGAGGCTGAAGATATAAGATCTGTAATCTTGTATTTTTTGGAGCAGAACTATGAAATAAGCGCTATTATTGGACATAGTAAAGGTAATTGCTCTTGTTAGTCATGTGTACTTAACTGTATTTCTTGGCCGATTAACCTTCACAATACGAAACACTTTTTTTATGCCAAATTGTGGGATAGAAATGACAATTTCCTTCTATTACTGAAAGAAAATCATTTAGTTTCATTTGCATTGCTTTTATTCTCTGGAAAAAAAACAATTAACCATTTAAAAACTATGTTAGACTTGTATGAGTATTTGAAATGTGTATATAAATAGGTGTGTACCTCATCAAATATCAAGTGAGAACAGGAGTTCAAGAGGATCTAGATGTTATACCTAACATACACTTACTAGGGTCATGGTGTGCCAGCATGAGTAGGGGTTAATCATAGAAACCAGGTAACAAAGATGTTCCTATTGATCTTAGCATACACTTAATTTTCTTTTAGTGTATAGTTGAAGCACCAACCATACTAAATAGGACTTCAATCTTCAATAACTTAAAAAGGCTTATAAGTGTTTAAACTCAACATCCCTTTGCATTTTCCCCGTCATTTCAGAAAATTACTTCAAAATTCCTATAATGCCCTCCTATGCAATTCTTTATTGATGAAATGATTCTTCCAGGGGGTAATGCAGTGCTCTTATATGCTTCAGTGTACCATGACGTCCACATAGTCATCAACATTTCTGGCCGTTTTGCTTTAGAAAGAGGAATTGAAGGACGCCTAGGCAAAGATTTTAGGCAAAGAATTGAGAAAGATGGCTTTATTGATGTGAAGGATAAGACAGGTATGCGAACTACATCAGACTAAAGCCTTATGTCTTCCATAAACTTGTTTTTGTTTGTTCTACTTGTAATATTACAATTTTTGTGCATGTGTTCTACTATTTTGGGAAGAAAATAATGAGTGTATCTCTTTATATTATACAAGCTCTATGATAGCATATGTTTTTCTATGTAAGAGGCAACAAATAAAAAATTGTTCAAGGAAATTTAACCATCATGATCATGGAAAATGTATATGTGGAGTTATTAGAGAGAAGAAAATGAAAAAAAAATTGTATATGAGAGCAATTAAGTGTAGTTCTAATAGATGATAAAATGAAAGAAAACAGATTTTAATGATATTAACATGTTTAAAGGCGACCAATAAATTATATAATTAGAAAACATAAATTTATTAGAGAAGAAAATTATAAAGAGTAAAGGGAGACAAAAAAATTAGTCGATGCAAATTAATTTAATTGATTTGAATTGTATTATTGATATAGTCTTACATTAAAGTTATGGCCAATACCAACCTAGCTAGATGGGGTTAGCTCCATAAATCCTTTTACACCATTAGGTTCTATCCTCTACTATATTATCATTTATATTTAAATAAATTTTATTTTATTTTATTATTGCTAATTAATTTTTTTTATCTTCCTTTTCCATATTTGATATGTACATTTGTCATAGTTTCACATCGCTTAATTAGAGCAGTTAGTGATCGTCTAAGTATATGTCTGTACCATTTTAAACATGTCTTCCAGAGTTTTTCCTCAATACGTATAATTCTGACTTTCTAATATTTTCATTTCTTATCCTGCTCATCTTTGTAAGTCCGCACATAGACTTTAACATCCTCATCTCTATAACTTTCATCTTCTGCTCACGTGCTCAAGTTATAGCCCAACATTCAACTCCATATAAAATAGCAAGTCTATCCGCTGTTTTATAAAACTTTCCTTTAAGTCTTAGAGATACTTTAAGATCACAAAGAACACCTAACGTTCTCTTCTATTTCAACCATCCTGCTTGTATTCTATATAAGACATCTCTCTTAATCCTTTAATCTTTTTACAAAGATAATCTTAGATATTTAAAACTCTCAGTAACAGACAACTCATCATCTCTTATCTTAACAATTATCTCATTACGTCTAATATTACTAAACTTAAATTCTATATATTTTGTCTTTACTCTACTAAGCCTAAAATTTTTTGCTTTTAGTGTTTTCCGTCCCCATTTACTCCACGTGTCTCATCTACCAAAATAATTGTATCTGTAAACCACATGCACCATGGTATTGTATCTTGGATGTGTTCAATGAGTTCGTTCATGATTGGTGTAAAAAGATAGACTTAGAGTTAATCCTTGATATAACCCTATCTTTATGAAAAATGCTTCAATTAATCCATCTAAAGTTCTCTTATTATTACATCTTCATACATATCCTTAATTAGTTCAATATACCTACTAACATCTCTCTTTTCTAGAATTCCCCATATAATTTCTCATGAGATTCTATCATAATTTTTTTCTAAGTCGATAAATACCATATGTAAGTTTTGCTTCTGTTCTTGATGCATTTCAATTAGTTACTTGAGAAGATATATAACCTCTATTGTTAAATTTCTAAGTATAAATCCAAATTGATTTTTGATCACCGTTGTCTCCTTAATTTTTTTTCTATAACTTTTTCCTAAAGTTTCATGGTGTAACTCATTAGTTTAATACCCTTATTGTTTGCACAATTTTATACTTCTCTTTTATTTTTATATAAGAGAATTAAAGTACTTACTCTCCACTGATATGTTTATAGTTTTCAATATCAGGTTGTTCAATATCTTCTTTCCCTAAACACTTTTATACCTTTATCAGAATATTATCTGGTTCAATTTCTTTTCTATTTGGCATCCCATTTAAACCTTGTTCTATTTCTGAAGTTTGAATTTGATGATAAAAATTTAAATTTCTTAAAGTACATAAGTTAAGTTGGTCACTTAAACATTCATTAAAAAATTGATAAAAATATCTCTTTTATTGTTCTCTTATTTCCTCATCATTTATTAGTAGTCTATTGGATTTATCTTTAATACATTTTATTTGAACAAGATCTCTTGTCTTCCTCTCTCTTGCTTTAGCTATTCTGTAAATATTTTTTTTGTCTTATTTGTATCCAATTTTCGATATAAATGTTCAAAAGTTTCATTCACTGTTTTCTTGGCTATTGTATATTTTTTAAAGTTTTCCTCGTTCTTATAAGTATATAATACCTTATAGGTTGTTCGTTTTTTCCTTCACTTTCTCTTGTACTTTTTCATTCCATCATTAAGATTTTTTATTTGGTAGTGCACTTTCCTTTGACTCACCGAGTATACTCTTGACTACTATTTTAACTTTGATACCATTTTATCTCATATCGTATTTGAGTTGTATATTTCTCTTAATACTTATACTGTTACTTTCTCCTTCAATATATTTTGCTTTTCATCATTTAATTTCCACCACTTAATTTTAGGAGTTATGCATATTTTTATTCTATTAATACTATATTTGAGGCATATATCTAACACTACTAATTTATATTGTGTAGTTAAGTTTTTTCTAGGAATGACCTTGTAATCTTTACAAATCTTTTTATCCTTTTTCCTAAGCATAAGAAAGTCAAATTTTGATTTATTATTCCCACATTTGAATATGACCAAGTGTTCTTTTCTTTTCTTAAATAACGTTTTAGTTAATATAAAGTCATATGCTATCGTAAAATCCAATATAGTTTTTCCTTCTTTATTTCTTGTTCCAAACCTATAACATCCATGCACCCTATTATATTCCTCATTTTTCACTCCTACATACCCATTTAGATCTTTTATTAAAATTATTTCAGTTGGCGGAATGTTTTATAATACCTCATCTAGATCGTCTTAAAATTTAGATTTAGTATGCTAATCTAATCCTCCTTGAGATGTATATATATTAATTATATTAATAGTTTCTTTTGCTACCATAGTCTTGAGACGTATAATCTTATTACCTTTTTAACTACTCTTATTACTTTATCCTTTAGCGAACTATCGACAACAATACCTACTTTATTTTTTATTTTACTCTTTGTGTACCATATCTTAAAATCCGAATTCTCTATCATTTTTGTCTTTCTCCTACCCATTTTATTACCACATTAAGTCAATAATGACAAAGAGAAGGTCAATGGTATACCTCAGAGTCCGAATGATAAGATTAAAGACAAGGGAAATAAATTGGATGTTATTGTTTGTGTAGGGATCACTGGTTGCTAGGAGAAGCAGGAATTGCTGATTGATGTTAAAAATACTGGTGTAGCAGTGAGCTGCCAACAAATTGGTCCAGTGCTGGGAGAGTTGTTGGTTGAAGGGTTCGAAGGCTTGGGATTGTGGGGCTGTGGAGGCAAGAAATTTAATTTAGGGTTGATTTGGGGATTAGTTTGGCCGTTGATTCCTATTATTCTGTGTTTTTTTTGACACGGCGACTATGAGTCCTATATCTATATTTTTGGGATCCCATTCTATCAATTTGATCAAGTCTATATTTATATATTATATAACATCAACAGCTTCAATTTTATTATAATTCTTTTAAAGCTATTATGGTTGGTATCTACAACTAGATGTATAATATTTTAGTTCCTGCCATATTTCATTGCTTCCTTTCTGTCAATTATCTTCTTGCCAGTGGCAGCAGTGGTCAGTTAGTGCATTTTGTTTGTTGGTAAAGATTATGCATATTTTTGTTTGATTATACTGCAGGAAAATTTGAGTATAGGGTCACCGAAGAAAGTCTGAAGGATAGACTAGAGACTGATATGCGCGCCGCATGCCTTTCTATTGACATGAAATGCAGGTTAGTAATGTTTCCATAATCTTTTTATACCTTTTCCATTGACCCGGGAAGTCTACTTCATGTATGGATCCGTGTTGAGGCCATTCTTCCATCATCTTTCAGATTTGAAATATAGGAAATAACACAGTAGGCATGTTTACCTGTATTTTACTTAATGGAATTTCAATGTCGTTAAGTCAAAGCAGTTAGTGAATGGCATAAAATTGTAGTCTTGTTTGTCTAATCTTGGTGTTATTGAATTGAACTTTTGACTGGCAGAATGATTTTTGCAAGGAGTGTTTCCTATGAGGAAAAAACCAACATATTTTCCCAGCTGCAATTGTTCCCGTTTCCTTTGATGAAAAAAAAATTAGAGGATGGGTGTTAGGAAAACACTGGTGAAAGACTTTTTCTTTTTCACTTTTCTTATATATTCTGTCATATGATTTGAGCAGAAAATTCACTTTTGCAAGGAATGATTTACATCCAAACTTCAAAAAAAGAAAATTGAATTTTCTTTTCAAATCTATTTTTGATTTATGTATTTTTTTTTATCTTTGACGAATTGTTTTTAAAAAATTTCTTCACTCTTTCCTTCCATCAAAGGAAAAGAACATATAGAAAATATTATATATGATCTTTTTTTCTACCCGTTTTCTTTACCTAGTTGTTTCCTTCCACTAAGAAACAGAGCTTTAATGCTCCGTTTACTTGAAAGAGTGGATGGTGGATGGATGAAACATCTCTAGGGATATGGAAAGGAAAAGGAATCCCTAGGGATATGGAAAGGAAAAGGAAGAGGAATAAAATCCATCCCTTAAACTGTTTACTTAGATAGATGGAAAGAAGATTAAATTGTTTATTGTCCAAAATACCCTATCCTTCTCAACACAATTTTATTTATTTTTATTTCTCAACAAAATAATTTGAAAAAAAAAGATAAATTAGAGAAAACTCCCTAATAGCAAATTCTTCTTTGAAAAATATGATATACGAATGATATAAATTATCAATTTATATAAAAATAATTGGTAGCTAATACATGGGAATGCAACCCCATAAACGTTAATTAAAAAATGCGAGAAGATTCATTTATAAGTAACAATGAGAATCAGCACTTTCATGGTCAATGACATGAACTATTGTTTATTCAGAAACATGTTTTAACTGCACTTGGTAAATTATTAAAAAAAATTCTTCACAAGCATCATTATTTAAACCTACTGGGAGATACTGAAATTCCAATATCAGGTGTCATGAAAAAGGCATAGAACACTTCAAATGTAACAACTTTCCTGTTGAAATATTGAGACAACAAGTATAGGCATGCTTTCCTGTTGTAACAACTTTCCAATATCAGGTTTATGGTACCTTTTTCACAAAAAATAACAACTTTCCTGTTGAAATATTGAGACAACAAGTATAAAAACACAAGAAAGATATACTTTATAGTTCATAGCGAAGGAGACATCTCAAATTAAACAGATAGGCATGCTCTAACAATTCAGTTGCAGAATCAAAATAGTCCAATAATATATCAGTTGCAATATTTGACCAATCATGATCCAGATGTAAACAGATAGGCATGCTCAAATTAATATGCACCATGCAACACTTGACCATATTAATCCACAAACTGAGAAGATAAACGACAGTAACTGCAAAATATGAGGTAACATTATCAAACAACCTTGCAAAATGTTTGTAATGCTAGCAAAGTTTGTAATTTCTACCCACAGATAAACGACAGTAACTACAAACAATTCAACCAACTAGTGTCTTTAAAGTTGCCATAAAGATATGGACCGAGTGAAAAACAAACAAAATTCAAAATGAGAGTAAAGCATTTTGACTCTTCAAAAAGGGAATATCATCTTTAGAAAAGCAAGTCTCTTCTCTGGTGGACATCCCATGAAAAGCATCATCTTTTCCTTATTCTCCCCCAAGAATAAATACGCACCAAGTATATGTTTATCAGGAACACCAGCACAGACTAGATCTTTGTAGAGTTGCTCATTAACCTTTTGTTGGCGAAATGATCTATTTTCAATAACTGAATTTGAACGATCAATTGCAGCAATAACTTCCTTGACATTAATGTCGATGACTGAATTTTTCTTACTTCCATATGAATCAACAGATGCACACTTCCTCTTCTTTGATCGATCATATGATGGACTATCAGAGACCATTTCAAAACTCTCAGGTTCATCATCTAGGTCAAGATCTCTTTGTTCCTCTTCTAAAATAATTTCAACATTTCTTTCAGCAGCAGTGGAAGCTCCTTGACCGTTTGCTCTATCATGAGCAAACAACTCTAACAACTTCTCATAATGAGGTACAGGGGTATATTTCCACTTCTTGATGGATGGATTAGCCTGGACCAATATAAACATAATTACAAATACAATAGTTTATTAAATAAATATCTACTATTTATACTTACAGCAATAAGTTGCTTCCAAACCTCTTCCTCAGCCTCAAATCTTCTAGTCTCAGCATGCCATTGCACTCCACTTGCATTCTTAAACAAATCATAACAAGAATTGAAGTGACTTTTTAGTGTTTTTATTCTATTCTTCAAATTATCCTTCGTCAATGGGAATTCAATTTTCTCACTGCAAATGGCAACCATATCTTTGTATGCAGTAGATGTGAAAGTGCCACCTACTCGATTGCCATTAACTTGTTGTTCTATCATAGCATCTATAAAAATCTTATCCATCTCCTCAGTCCACTTAATTACATCCTTCTTAACTTGTTCAGTTGATGTACTCATTCCTAATCAACACCTGCATAAAATACACACATGACTATGACAAAAAATCTTATTCACAATTGTAGACATCCAAGTATAATAGTATCAAACAAACAAGCAAATTTTAACATATATACAAAAAATTAAAATCCAATAGATGAACAGCTAGCATTAAAATTTATCAAATAACATATTCAATACATTACATTGTTTGAATCAAACATTGCTAACATATAAGCAGTTCATTTATCAAAAAATCTTCTTTAGTCAATATTGTAATCTAACCACATAGCATTAGCTATGTTATCCCTAATCATACTCCCTTCTCTCCAGTCATTGTCTTGTCTTTCATTGCAACTCACTTCATTATTGGAATTTGCATTCAATTCACGATCCACTTCATTAATTAACCTCTCATCTGGATCCACCCCCATTAAAAAATTATGAAGAATACAACATGCTAAGATAATATCTGTACGAATGTCAAGTTCATAATGAGGTTCTGTTCCACTAGCAATAATTGGAAATCTCTTCTTTAGAACTCCAAAAGCTCTCTCGATTGCATTGCGAAGAGATGCATGTCGAAGATTGAATAACTCTTTTGCATTTGTAGGGCCACATCTCGAATATTCTTTTAAGTGATAACGAATTCCTCGATAAGGAGTAATCAAGTCTCTCTTCAACATAAATCCAGAGTCAACTAAATAATATTTACCTACCATCAAATCAAAGGATATAAGTTAGTTATATTTACAAGAAAAAATATTGTGCACTAATGAGTATTATTTGTAAACTAGATACCATGTGGAATTATCAATTTATCACGTCTAGATAGGGCATTTTTTATGATTCGAGAATCAGATGCAGTTCCTTCCCATCCTGCTAGGACATATGTGAACTTCAAATCAAAAGAGCATGCAGCTAATACATTGGTAGTTGGCCAATCCTTTCTTCCTCTATATCGAGGTGCATCTACATCAGATACCTTAACACGTATATGAGTTCCATCTAATGCACCAACACAATCCTGCAATTGAGAGACAATTGACATATGTGTGGCTACAAAGTACATTACAAAACTTCTATATTAACAAATGATAAAAAAAGAAATACCTTGAAGTAAGGGTAGAATCTGTTACTACTCTCTATAAGAGGAGGAATTTCAGCTCCATCTGGTTGCTTTATAAATACAGCATGAAGGCCAATAATGGCTTTCAAAACTTCATGAAAGTGATTACTAGTAGTCCTTGTACTACGACGAAAGAAAAAACTCAATTCTCGATTTTTAACATCATGACCAAGCAAATATAAAAATTTAGCAACCTTTTCTTCAACACTTGAATTCCTATTGTCTTTTACCCTCTTGCTCTGCTTTAATATTTCACACAAGCCTCTAAAACCATCCAAACTCATCCTAAGAATACTATGGCATGCGTCGGTAGAAGTCATAAGATTGTGTAATAAAATACGTCGAATATTATCTTTTTGATCATTACTCTCTATCAAACCCCTATCTATATATTTTCTCATATCCTTCGATACCATCCAAAGAACAATTGCACAATTCCTATTTATAAAAGCTTCATCATCCGAACTCTCATCCGAACTACTATTATTCTCCTCATAAGCATCAAAATTTTGATCATCTGCTTCACTATTATCCCACTCCATTTTATTAACCTGTACAAGTAACAATAATAATATAGATGATGGTAAAAAAAAATCAAAGAAATAAATTACTGTAAAATAAAAGATAACTATCAAAATTTATTAAAATACACTTCTAAACCTAATTGCTAAACAAATATGCTTTGGGCAGATTGGAGCAGAGGGGAAAGCAAGTCTTCTTCTATGCTTTGGGCAAAATCCACTATCAACCAATCCTCCAAAGGGAATAAAAGAAAACTAGTCTTTGTTTGACACAAAACCCTCACAGCTTGTTTTTGGGAAGCGGAGGGAAGCTGGTTAGGAGCAGAGGGTTCGGAGCAGAGGGCCGGGAGCAGAGGGGTCGGGAGGGGAGAAGCTGGTTAGGGTCGGGAGGGGATAAGCGAGGTTCGGAGCCGCGGCGTGGATGAAGCTGCTTAGGCGTCGGAGCAGAGGGCCGGGAGCAGAGGGGTCGGGAGGGGAGAAGCTGGTTAGGGTCGGGAGGGGATAAGAGAGGTTCGGAGCCGCGGCGTGGATGAATCTGCTTAGGCGTCGGCAAGCAAGCAAGCGAAGAAGAAAACTAGCGAAGGCGTACCAGAGCCGCGTAGGCGTCGGCGAGCAGAGCCGCGTAGGCGTCGGCGAGTTGCTTGGCGAAGCTGCTGGGCGAAGCGGCGCGGATGAAATCGCGTGACGAAGGAGAAGGAGGTGCACAGTCGCTCCTTCGGGAAGGCGTGCGAGAAGCGAAGCGGAAACGAGGAGTCACAGTCGAAATGGAGTTTAATTGGGTATATATTGTATGTAATTTCTAAGTAAATAGAGGGTATTCATGTCTTTTTTTTCCATCTGCTTACTTTCCGCCCAATTTTGGGTTGATCATTTTTGACAGAAAAACTAACCGCTGATGGATGCAATTTCTATTCCTTCATACAAAAATAGAGAAGTAAACAATGGATTGATGACTAGTTTGAAGGAAAAGTTTCCATAGTTTGGACCCCTCTGCTCCCGGCCCTCTGCTCCGACGCCTAAGCAGCTTCATCCACGCCGCGGCTCCGAACCTCGCTTATCCCCTCCCGACCCTAACCAGCTTCTCCCCTCCCGACCCCTCTGCTCCCGGCCCTCTGCTCCGAACCCTCTGCTCCTAACCAGCTTCCCTCCGCTTCCCAAAAACAAGCTGTGAGGGTTTTGTGTCAAACAAAGACTAGTTTTCTTTTATTCCCTTTTGGAGGATTGGTTGATAGTGGATTTTGCCCAAAGCATAGAAGAAGACTTGCTTTCCCTCTGCTCCAATCTGCCCAAAGCATATTTGTTTAGCAATTAGGTTTAGAAGTGTATTTTAATAAATTTTGATAGTTATCTTTTATTTTACAGTAATTTATTTCTTTGATTTTTTTTTACCATCATCTATATTATTATTGTTACTTGTACAGGTTAATAAAATGGAGTGGGATAATAGTGAAGCAGATGATCAAAATTTTGATGCTTATTAGGAGAATAATAGTAGTTCGGATGAGAGTTCGGATGATGAAGCTTTTATAAATAGGAATTGTGCAATTGTTCTTTGGATGGTATCGAAGGATATGAGAAAATATATAGATAGAGGTTTGATAGAGAGTAATGATCAAAAAGATAATATTCGACGTATTTTATTACACAATCTTATGACTTCTACCGATGCATGCCATAGTATTCTTAGGATGAGTTTGGATGGTTTTAGAGGCTTGTGTGAAATATTAAAGCAGAGCAAGAGGGTAAAAGACAATAGGAATTCAAGTGTTGAAGAAAAGGTTGCTAAATTTTTATATTTGCTTGGTCATGATGTTAAAAATCGAGAATTGAGTTTTTTCTTTCGTCGTAGTACAAGGACTACTAGTAATCACTTTCATGAAGTTTTGAAAGCCATTATTGGCCTTCATGCTGTATTTATAAAGCAACCAGATGGAGCTGAAATTCCTCCTCTTATAGAGAGTAGTAACAGATTCTACCCTTACTTCAAGGTATTTCTTTTTTTATCATTTGTTAATATACCATTTTGTAATGTACTTTGTAGCCACACATATGTCAATTGTCTCTCAATTGCAGGATTGTGTTGGTGCATTAGATGGAACTCATATACGTGTTAAGGTATCTGATGTAGATGCACCTCGATATAGAGGAAGAAAGGATTGGCCAACTACCAATGTATTAGCTGCATGCTCTTTTGATTTGAAGTTCACATATGTCCTAGCAGGATGGGAAGGAACTGCATCTGATTCTCGAATCATAAAAAATGCCCTATCTAGACGTGATAAATTGATAATTCCACATGGTATCTAGTTTACAAATAATACTCATTAGTGGACAATATTTTTTCTTGTAAATATAACTAACTTATATCCTTTGATTTGATGGTAGGTAAATATTATTTAGTTGACTCTGGATTTATGTTGAAGAGAGACTTGATTACTCCTTATCGAGGAATTCGTTATCACTTAAAAGAATATTCGATATGTGGCCCTACAAATGCAAAAGAGTTATTCAATCTTCGACATGCATCTCTTCGCAATGCAATCGAGAGAGCTTTTGGAGTTCTAAAGAAGAGATTTCCAATTATTGCTAGTGGAACAGAACCTCATTATGAACTTGACATTCGTACAGATATTATCTTAGCATGTTGTATTCTTCATAATTTTTTAATGGGGGTGGATCCAGATATTGAGAGGTTAATTAATGAAGTGGATCGTGAATTGAATGCAAATTCCAATAATGAAGTGAGTTGCAATGAAAGACAGGACAATGACTGGAGAGAAGGGAGTATGATTAGGGATAACATAGCTAATGCTATGTGGTTAGATTACAATATTGACTAAAGAAGATGTTTTGATGAATGAACTGCTTTGATTCAAACAATGTAATGTATTGAATATGTTATTTGATAAATTTTAATGCAAGCTGTTCATCTATTGGATTTTTAATTTTTTGTATATATGTTAAAA
>NW_027429140.1:0-1285 GCF_044706935.1 Curcuma longa | reverse complement strand
TGTAACGACCCAGCCCGTCCCCCGGTGGGAATTCTTACTTATCCCGACCACTATTTTTCTATGGGTCATGGGCCGTCGACCATCGACCGTGCCGTTACCTACTAGGACTTTCCACCCCTGCCCAGTGGATTTTTGCCTTCCCCAGATTCGAACTCTAGACCTGCAGGCTAAAGTACTAAAGTTCCTTGAATCTGGTAACTAAGTGATTCTCACTTGGTTACCAGATTCAAGGAACTTTAGTACTTTAGCCTGCAGGTCTAGAGTTCGAATCTGGGGAAGGCAAAAATCCACTGGGCAGGGGTGGAAAGTCCTAGTAGGTAACAGCACGGTCGATGATCGACGGCCCATGACCTACAGAAAAATAGGGGTCGGGATAAGTAGAATTTCCTTGGGCGGACGAGCCGGGTCGTTACAATAAAAAGGCGCACTTGGTTACCAGATTCAAGGAACTTTAGTACTTTAGCCTGCAGGTCTAGAGTTCGAATCTGGGAAAGGCAAAAATCCACTGGGCAGGGGTGGAAAGTCCTAGTAGGTAACGACACGGTCGATGGTCGACGGCCCATGACCCATAGAAAAATAGGGGTCGGGATAAGTAGAGTTCCCACGGGCGGACGGGCCGGGTCGTTACAAAAGCTTCTCACTTGGTTACCAGATTCAAGGAACTTTAGTACTTTAGCCTGCAAGTCTAGAGTTCGAATCTGGGGAAGGCAAAAATCCACTGGGCAGGGGTGAAGCAAGTCCTAGGAGGTAACGGCACGGTCGATGGTCGACAGCCCATGATCCACAGAAAAATAGGGGTCGGGATAAGTAGAATTCCCTCGGGCGGACGGGTCAGGTCGTTACACTTGTTGAAAACCATAATAAGGATGTTAGAATTGATGTTGAGGTTGTCCACCTTGAAAATGTTGCAGAAAGCCTTGATATGATTCCTGCAAATAAAAAGTTTACTATTCAAATTGTTGAGAAGATGGTTGTTGATAAAAAGAATTTTCATACATTTTATAAACCAACAATGATCAAAGCAACAGTGAAGGAAATTATTCATAAGCTCAAATCAAATAATTTCTACTAGTTATTTCCCCGGCAACGACGCCAAAATTTGACAGAACCCTAGATTGGTATGTGTCACGAGTAGGGTTGCAAATTAGAATTTATAAATTTATCGAAAACCCATAATAAATTTAAATAAATGAAGTATAGGGGCCTCGAGTCGTATTTTTCCAAGGACTAGTAGAAAATCATTTAAATTGAACTTACGTGTGTCGCTCTTTTTGAATTTTCTATT
>NW_027429139.1:0-1469 GCF_044706935.1 Curcuma longa | reverse complement strand
CAATATTAAGATGTTTGAAGGAGAAACGGCAAGTGTATTGCACGCAAGGATCTAGGACATCCTCAACGGCCTGCATGCCATCGGACAAAGCATCGACAACCGAGACGTCATAAGGTACGCTCTCAAAGCCTTTCCCCGGAATACCTTGTGGGCATCCATGGTGGATGCTTACAAAGTTTTCAGGGATTTAAATAAATTAAAGTTAGATGACTTATTTTCTGAATTTGAGTTGCACGAACAAACTAATACGGAAGTGCAGGAGAAAGGTATAACACTAATTGCAGGTACCGACTCGAAAGAAGAAGAAAGTCCCAGAAGATTCGGAATCGTCGGACTCCGAAGCTAACGACGAAGTAACCTCGGAGTTGGTGAACCTCGTCCGGAAGATGTTCCAGAACAAGCGCGGAATTCGCCGATCAGAAATCAAGAAGGTGGTTAACAAATCAAAGCCTCCAACCACCAGAAAGTCAGAACTGAAGTGCTACGGTTGCGGTCGAAAGGGTCACTTCATCGCAGACTGTCCGAACCAACGGAAGGATCGAAAGGCAAAGCGGAAAGCGCTAAAGGCGACTTGGGACGAGTCGTCTTCCGAGGAGTCGGACGAAGAACCTACGACAAGCTTCCTCGCTCTTCCGGCCCAGGACGAACCGAACCAAAGCGACTACGACTCGGACGACGAAAGCCACGGATCCGTATCCGTTTCCGAAGGCCCGAACTCCACTATAAGTAACGAAAGACTATTTTCAATAATAATTAGTTTAAGTAAGAAATTGGCTAAGGCTGATGCCTTGGTTGAATCGCTCCAAGAGGAATTAGTAATTCTCAAGGAGAAAGTCAACCCTGAGCCACCGACTCAGAGCGATTCGGTTGAGGATTCGACTCGAGTTCAACTCGAGGAAGAAAATGCTCAACTGAAAATTCAAGTCGGTGAACTCAGAAGATCGCTTGAACGATTCACCTCCGGGTCCAAGTATCTGGATATGATGCTTGGATCGCAGAAGGCTGGATACAACCGATTGGGCATTGGGTATGCGGCTAAAAATAGGTCATTCATTGCACTTACACGTAGAAATCGAACACGAGTCCAAGCATGGGTTCCAAAGTCACGACTGGTTAATCCAGTCGGACTGAACCAATACTTGGTTCCCAAGGATCAGGTTCACTTGATTCGACCAATCAAGGGGCACGATCCCGGGGGAACCAAATCTCTTTGCTTAATTACGTGCTTAACCTAGAATTATTTTTTGCAATAGAAAATTAGGTTAGACTAAGGACTAACTATTTGATTAATACTTGCCAACCTAGTACCAGGGTGGGGCGAGATGATAGTACGTCAGGGAAGTTAGGTTAAGTGATCAAGAAGGGTAAGGAGCACCTGAATTGATTCACTTAGTCAAACCAAACTGACCGAAGCTACCTCGCCACATCCTAGACTAGTTAGACCAAGGTTTATCAACAAGTTGGTTAAA
>NW_027429138.1:0-2142 GCF_044706935.1 Curcuma longa | reverse complement strand
AGATAATCCTTGAAACTTCGGTAGGAGATGAATCAAGCCTGATCTGAGCTCAAAATCCCCAGTCAACTCTGGATAAGCAATGCAAGAGTACTGGTAGGCATCATCCGGAGCTGCAAGCTCCTTCATAGTCTTGTTGCGATTTGCCATTGTACTACTCAAATGTGACTGAATTTTTAGAGCTCTCAGGGCTCTTAATGTCTTTTCTAACTCTGGATCAAATTCTGCTAATTTACCACCTGTGCTCCTGGTCATAAAACAATCAAGGATAAAGAGTCAGGCAGATACACAATCAAATCAATAAAAAATAAAAACAAAGAAATATAAAACTGTGCATAAGCAAAAATCAAACAAATACTACTAGTCTCCCCGGCAACGGCGCCAAAATTTGATAAGCCCTAAACTAGGTGTCACGATAGGGTTTCAAATTAGAATTTATAAATTTATCGAAAACCCACAATTAATCCAAATAAATGAAGTATAGGGGCCTCGAGTCGTATTTTTCCAAGGACTAGTAGAATTTTTATTTGATTCAAGCTTTCGAGTGTCGTTTCTTTTTGGGGTTTTCTATATAAAATGGGGTTTTGGTGTTTTCAAATGAAAATGTAAATTAAAAACCAGCAACTAAATGAAAAATGCAAAAATTGAAACCTAAAACAAGCTAACTCTAATGCAAGCTAAATGAACCCAACAATTTGATGGCAAGAGTGAATAATCAGAAATTTGGCAATGCAAACAATGCAACAAAATCCTAGAATGCAATTAAACCACTTAAACCAGCCTATCCTAAATGGCACGGAACAGTAAAGTTGAAATGTTGGCACGCACAGTAACAATGAGAAGAATCAAAAGAAGTTCTAGCTAAGCTAAATAAAACCTAAGCAAACTCTAAGGTGATACCTAAATTGCAATGAAGGGCATAAACTAAACTATCCCAAGTAAGCAGATTGGCAAACGGCATGGCACGGAACAGTAAGGCAGGAAATCAGACTTATCAGAGTTTCAGTAACAATAGAAGGTGCATTTGAAGATTAAAACTAAGCTAATTAAACTCTAAAGCAATTCAAAATCCAAACACAAGCTAAGCATTAACTAGTTAAACTGAATTTATAGGGTTTAATCAGAAACACAATTCAGGAATGGTATTGAACAGAAACAAGCAGAAATGCTGTAAACAGAAATAGCAGAAACAAGAAACATCCCAGAATTTCTCTCCCTTTGCTCCCTCGATTTGGTGTCAATCAAACCGTTTAATCCAACAATGTTGGCTTCAACAGTTCCTTTGGAATCTTCAAAGTGGTTTATGGTTTTGTTGCTTGCGGCCGAGTCCCGAAAAACGCCAGAGAAACCCTCTGTGGCGCGAACAGAACCTGCGCGCAGCCAATTTGGAGCTGCAAAACCGGAATTCCTCCTTCCTCCTTGTGCTGATGGTCTTTCTGAATCCTTGGACGTGCCGCACGATCTTCCGAGAACCCCTCGTCGATGCGCGGTGTTGGATGGACGCTGCAGATCACCGGAACTCGAAGAAACAGAGGTGGCGACGCCGGAAGAAACCCCGCCGGTCGTGCGCCTTCCAGCCGCCGGAATTCGCCCAAAGAACCAGTTTAGGACTCCTCAGGGACCGAAGAATGCAATGGAATCAAAATTTCGGGATTTGGACTGGCTGTGGAGCTACGTCGCGAGGCAGGGGAGGCGCGCGGCGGGACGAAGCACAGTAGCGGCCTGTTCCTCGATTAAACGTTGGTTTATATAGTTTCTGATTGATTAATCAATGCATCCTGGCCGTCCGTTTTGAATTTGATGATCTGGACTTGATCTAGGGCTTTAGGGCAGCTTAGGACTTCCAAAAATTTGAGAGATCTTGATCGGGCTCGATCTCGGTCATGTCTTCCATGTTGGCTTGGTCAATTTGGGCAGATTAGCTCGATTTGATTGCGATTGAACTCGAACTTGATCCGATTTGAGCCCTAAAATCAAATAACGCAATTAATGTAAAATTTGTCATTAAATCACAGAAATTATAATCAAACCTTCAATTATACCACATGACACAAATATAATCAAATTAATTCATTTAACAATTATTTTCATGTAAAAATCCAGAATTGAATTGATTAAAAAATGCATAAAAACCTTGACTCATCA
>NW_027429137.1:0-7193 GCF_044706935.1 Curcuma longa | reverse complement strand
GGGCGCTTCTGGAGAAGGCATGCTGATCACACACGGCCGTGCCTGCGAGGCACGGCCAGGCAACGTTGAGGTTCTGGCAGGAGACACGGCCCAAGCATGGTTCTGTCTTGGAAAAGTGGCACGGCCGTGCCTGTGAGGCCCCGAACTGTCTTGGCTCTGATCAGGGGCACGGCCGTGTCCTTAAGACACGGCCATGTGCAACAATGTATTTGGAGTGTGGCACGGGCAAAGGCACGCCCGTGCTTGGCATTATGACTTCTGTTGGGGGTTAGACACGGTCGTGCCTAGGAGGCACGACCCTGTTTGGCCTTGTCTTCAATGTGTACTCTGTTTTATTCGTTGTCGCTCCATTTCCGCCCTGCAAATGCATAAACACAAAAGCAGACCTCCGATCTAAGAAATAGTATATATGCACCAAATGGAGGAGCCATCAGACACCCAGAAAATTTTGCAAATGCTGGAGAAGATACAAAACGACATGGTCCAGATTAATGATAAACTTGATGACCATGATAAGAGGATGAAGATGCAAGAGACTCAGATTGCACAGATTAGCTCATCCCTCTCCTCCAGACCATCGGGTGCACTCCCGGGAAAACCAGATTTTAACCCCATGGAGCACTGCAAAGCAATAGAGCTTAGGAGCGGACGGACCCTGAAGGACAGAGAGCCTCAGGTGACTGCTCCTATGGAAGGCCTCACGTTCCCACCGGTAGATGAGCAACCTCCTTCCTCAGAACCAATCCCAGAAGACAAATTGGAGGAAGTCGAGCCCGCTGCACCTACCGGAGCATCGACTAGCAAACAACTTGAGAGGAACGTTCCCTTCCCGCAGAGGCTCCATTTGAAGCAAAAAGATGAAGAGTTTGGAAAACTCTACGATCGGGTGAAGGACATCACTTTGGACGTGCCCTTGCTCGACGCCCTCGTCGAGATGCCTAAATTTGCCAAATTTATCAAGGGATTAATGTCTACCAAGAACATCACCCAGGCCAGAGATACTGTTGCTTTAACAGAGGAGGTAAGCAAAAGATTATGAACAGGCAAGTCCCCTCCAAAGCTCAAGGATCCAGGTAGCTTTATTCTACCATGCAAAATTAGGAATATATCTGTTGGTAGAGCTTTTTGTGATCTAGGGGCAAGCGTCAGTATCATCCCATATGAAACAAGTGTCAAATTGGGATACACGGACTTGAAGCTCACTTCCATGGCAATTCAGCTAGCGGACCACTCATGTAGATATCCGATGGGGCTAGTTGAAGACGTTCCCGTCGAAGTCGGGGGGTTCACTGTCCCTACCGACTTCGTTGTCATGGACATGGAGGAGGATCCGGCTATTCCAATCATTTTGGGGAGGCCTTTCTTAGCCACGGCAGGAGCTACAATAGATGTGAAGAACCACAAGCTATCCCTGAACGTTGGCAAGAAGACCGTAGAGTTTGACCTCTCAAAAGATTCAAATGGTTATATCCTGGAGGAGCCGCATGTGTGCAGAGTTGCGAGCACATCAATTCCTTGGTACCAGTCTCACCAGCCGACGAAGGCGCCCGTACCGGCCGGGCAAATAAGGAAGCTTATTCAAAAAAGCCAAAAATACAAGGTTCCACCAAGGGGACGGTTGCGAGAGGGCAACCTATGATCCTTGTACATTAATCTTAATAAGGGGTCGAGCTTATGACCTTAAACAAGCATTTCACTTATACTTTTCTTGCTTTAATGAATTTTGTTTGTACATATTTTGTTTGTTTTGATGAGTCACTAATAAGTTTTCCTGTTTTTGCAGGAAACAACGGAGTTTTGAGTCCTAATAAGCTGGGCCGTGTCTCTTAGACACGGCCGTGTCACTCACCAGAGTGGCACCAGCTCATGGCCGTGTCTATAGACACGGCCGTGTCTAATAACAGATCGGGGACTTCAAGTGGCCGTGTCTCAAAGACACGGCCGTGTCTTTTGGCCGATCAAGGACTGCACATGGCCGTGTCTCATAGACACGGCCGTGTCCATCCTGGGCACTCGACTCCACCAGGCCGTGCCTCACAGGCACGGCCGTGTGAGTTAACCGAGCAACGCTTGCGCCTGCCCGTGTCTCCGAGGCACGGGCGTGCCTCGCACCCGAACAGGGACTGCTCGAGGCCGTGTCTCCGAGACACGGCCGTGCCCTTCCTTCGCCCTTTCTATAAAAGGCAAACACGGCCGTGCGTGCCCTAGCACACGGCCGTGTAAGCCCCAAATTGAGCAACCTTTGTTTTCTTCTTCCTCCATCTCTTCTCCAATCTTCTCCAAACCCTTCCTTCTTCAATCCCTTCCTTCCTAATCCATCAAATCTTCTCTCCACACCTCAGATCTACATAAACTCCTCTCAGATCTAAACTTTTTCTTCTCCTTCTTGCAGGATCACAAGATGAGTGGTTATTGAAAAGAATCCGCAGATCTGGAACTTCCGGCGATGGAGATGAGCCGGAAAGGAGGAAAGGGAAAGAACCAATGAAGGAGAAGGCGCCGGCGAAAGGAAAAGGAGCATCCAAAGATAAGGGGAAAAGGAAAGCTTCCGAGGGAGCACCGGCGAACCCCTTCGGCATCATCTTCAGAAACGACGAGCAAAGAGCAAGGTATGACTCTTTAATTTCACGAAAGATTATATGTACTCGTTATTCTGATGATTCCACCATGATTACTTTAGGAATTAAGGACGATATTGAGTGGATGTTGGATAACATAGGTTGGATAGAATTCATGAACTTTAGACATCCGACATACCAAGGACTTACTCTTGAGTTCCTTAGTTCCCTAGACGTCCACTATACCTCCGATGAGAACTATGAAGGTGTAGTGAGCTTTAGAATGCTCAATGAAGAGTATAGATGGACTCTAGATGAATTTAACAATTGTTTTCGGATGCCAATTGGAGTGACTAGGAATATAGATAGGAAATTCAAGACTAACCAGTTTTGGAGTTTAATAACTGGCTCAGAAGAACCCTACGATCCTTCTAAGTCAAAAGCTTCATTGTTGCAAAACCCAGTTTTTAGGTACCTTCACCGCGTCATGTCCAAGACCATTTTTGGTCGAGCTGAAAGTGATGGCGTGGTGAGGAAATTGGAACTATATTGTTTCTGGGTGATGCTCAATCAAGTTGATTTTAATTCAGGGTTCCATTTTCTCCAAAACTTGGTTAAGATAGCTAATTCTTCTACTGGGGTTATTTGTATTGGCGGTTTCATCACTGTCATCGCTACATTTTTGGGTTGCCAACTGGATCACCTCTCACCCCTTCTTGGCAACTCAATGATTGATATTGATACGTGTATGGCGATGAAGATGATTTGCAGGTTCGAAGGGGGGTACGCTTTTAAAAGAGCGTCGGGACTTCCATTCCTTTTACCTAACCCCTCTCGGACCACAATAAGGGAAACCGCCAATTGGATCTTAAGGTCCCCAGTGCCTAGTCACGCCTCCACTCCTGTACATGAGCCAGATACTGATCAGCCCCATGAACCATCGTATCACCCCGGACCATCATATCATGAACCATCCTACCCTAGAGGCGAGCCTGCTAGACACTCCTTTGCATATGGTGAGGCAGGCCCGGCTTATGATTTCTCTGCCTTCCATACCTCTTTAGACACGCTCCATGAAGAGCACTCTTTGCACCAACGTCAGTTGGAGCAGTACGGTGCTATGAGTCAGGAGCAATTTAAGGAGGTACAGGGACATTTCGCCAGGGCGGATGAGTTTTACAGTGGGGTGGACGAGTTCATGGTAGCTCAGTCCCAGGAGTGGAGGAGAGAGGAGGAGTTTAGGAGATCCATGGATCTCACTAGACAGCAGGTTGCCTCACTTTATCAGTATCATGAGCATCTAGGCAACCTACCTAATTTTCCTAGATTTCCTTCTAGATTTCCGAGGCCTTTTCCTCCTGATCATCCACCACCTCCTCCAGGTCAGGGGAGGAGATAGAAAAGTTGAAGTCTGGGGGGGGACAACAAAAAAATTGTACATATTGTAAATACATCGACCTTGCACTTTGTTTTGAACTTTGCTTATGCATTTTGCTTTGAAATTTTGTTTTTTTGAAATTTGCTTTGAAGTTTGTTTTTGCAATTTGTTTTGAAATTTGTTTTGAATGTACATGGTAAATACATGTCATAGATCACCATAGACACTTGCTTGTTCTTTTGTAAGAATGCTAGCACGTTCTTTTCTAGAAAATGGTATTGATGACTGGCAATTAGCATTTTATGTTGTTAGTCTTTCCTTATCGTCATTACAAGAAGTGAAGCATGTTGTTCTGAGTAGTTATATCGTGGCCTAGATTAAGGATCTATATCACTTATTGCCTAATCTAGGATGTTGATTAAATTCT
This sequence comes from Curcuma longa, assembly GCF_044706935.1. Classification (NCBI taxonomy): domain Eukaryota; kingdom Viridiplantae; phylum Streptophyta; class Magnoliopsida; order Zingiberales; family Zingiberaceae; genus Curcuma; species Curcuma longa. The sequence goes on along the minus strand of NW_027429137.1, from coordinate 2,830 downwards.
GAAACTTAGTCATGATTCATGAGACCACTTAGTACTAGTGTTTCCATGGTGACTTTCTACTGCATTTTAGTTACTGGACCAACTCAAGCCATGTCAACTTCTTTGGAAAAATCATATATCCCGAAAAAAAAAATCTTTACTTCATTTCCAACTCATTTTGGGAATGCAAATAAAAACATATGAAAAATGGGGATGAAACAAAACAGTTTCGGAAGTGGAAACTCTTCAATTACCCCTTTGAGACCAAAATGGTTACTGGGGAAATAAATGATTTGTTTCTCTTGACTTGAGGTAATCCTTTGAGACTTTATGCAGTAGAAAGGAGGAACCAAGCCTAGGGCAGGTAAGTGAACTAGGTCGGGAACACTTAGGAAATTGGTAATATGACGACTTGACTATGAGTAAGATTTTTGATACTGAGTAGACTAAGGCCACTTATGCACCGAGCACATAGGACTTATTCTTAGGCCACATGTTAACAATATCAAGTTTCATGCTTACTTCTAGTTTTGTTCGATAAGGTTAGATGATGAGCTAATAATGAATATGTTGCCATGAATCTCTACTTGACTCTAGATGCGGGTTTTTACTTGAGGACAAGCAAAAGTTTAAGTCTGGGGGTGTGATGAACGTAGAGATCATCACTATTTTTGAGCTTTTATTGCATATCTTTCATGTTATTCATGTCATATCTTCTATGTTTATTGCATCCTTTATCTACGCATTTGGCGCATATTTACTATTGGCTATCAGTCAACTGCTGGAAGCATCAGTCGACTGACCAGTCGACTCCAAGTCGACTCCCAGTCGACCAATCTTTCTGTGTGTGTCTCGGATCAGCACCAGTCGACTGCTGGCAGGGCCAGTCGACTGCTCTAGCTGAAAACTCCCCCTTTCAGCTATTTCTTCAACCTTTAGCCTTGACGCAAACCTTCAAACGCCTTCCACAAGCCTCGTGACCATCCTTGCACTAGCTTGAGACGTTTCCCTTGGTTTCGTCGTGCTAAATCTTCCTTGCCAAGAGGCCGCGCCTCCAGGACTTCACCAATTGCCAAGAGGCCGCGCCTCTGGGACTTCACCAATTGCTAGGTCTTCACTCCTGGACTTTCCTGTGGACTCAAACCACACATGTTAGATAACAACACATTGCCTAACTTAAACTCATTTTAGCTAAACATTAAAATCCAATCACTTGGGGCACGATTGCACCAACAATCTCCCCCTTTTTGATGTTTGGCAAAAATCATTTAAGTTAGGTCTTTAAATCAACATATATAGCATGAATTCAATTAACTAACAGCAAATAACATTGTATCAATGAATTCATCATTAAACATGTTCAATTCAACATTTTCATCCAAAAGCATATCCAATTTCCCCTTTAACTTCCTCAATGTAACTCAAGTCATTTCCATTATGATCAATTAACTTAAACCATATCCATTCTCCCCCTTTTTTGTCAAGCATCAAAAGGAAATTCATGAATGAAACAAAAGTTAAAAAAAATTGCACCAACAATAGGTTAATGATTACCATTAGCATCAGTAAATCAAAATAATATCAAGTTAAATGTCTAAAAACACTTCTTATGAGCAAATAAATGCTACTAGAGAATACACTCAACAATTAGGTCCAAAAGAAGTTAAATCAGTGCTAAAAAATGGCACAAATAAGCAAATTGCAGAGTCATCAGTCGACTGATGACTGCATCAGTCGACTGGTAACTGATAAACTATATTCCAGTGCCAAGTTCGAAAATGTATAAGTAATTCTGTTGATTACCAAAAATCATGAAACTTTGCCCACAAATTACTTATATTGTTCATGATCAATGAAAAATAGTTTCAAAATATTTTGCATAGTAAAATAGTGTTTTGATACAAAGTATCAAAAATACATATACCCTTTCACATTCAAAAAGTTTTGTATCACTATGAGAGTCTAAAATGTTTGTCTTGGAGTCCTTAGTTCTAGTGGATACAAAAATCATTAATAAATGATATTAATTAGCAAATTTGAAGATTGAGATTGAATTTCTTTAAATAAATGATCAAGCTCCCCCTAAATCCATGATTATCTTGTAAACTAAAATTCTCCCCCTCAAATCAATATGGATACTTTTAAAATATCAATAGGCCCCCCCTAGAAACATGATAACCTCAAAATTTATAACCAGATTATTTCAATCACAAACTAGTGAGATCCAGAGGTCACTACTTTGTTATACAACTCGTGCTTCAGAGAAATATCAGATAGAGTCGACGAATGAAGCAGGTTCATTAAAAATTCAAATTAAATTCACAGATCAAAATGAAAAAAAAGAAAGCATTGGCCTCCCTTCCCTATCTTGCATCTATGGTATTTTTGCCCTGGTGGGTCTCTTTCTCTTTTAATAAATGTCTGGAACCTTGGGTTACTTATTGGTGGAATAGCAGACAATCCGAAACTTTTTTAAATCATATTCAAGAGAAAAACGTTCTAAAAAGATTCATAGAATTAGAAGAACTATTCCTATTGGATGAAATGATAAAGGAATACCCGGAAACACATATACAAAAACTTCATATAGGAATACACAAGGAAACAATACAATTGGTCAAAGCATGCAATGAATATGATCTCCGTATCATTTTACATTTCTCGACAAATATAATCTGTTTCACTATTCTAAGTGGTTATTTTATTCTGAGTAATGAAGAACTCGTTATTCTGAATTCTTGGGTTCAGGAATTCCTCTATAACTTAAGTGACACAATAAAAGCTTTTTCGATTCTTTTAGTTACTGATTTATGGGTCGGATTTCACTCGACCCGTGGTTGGGAACTAATGA